>NW_027632771.1:0-47724 GCF_902686455.1 Sciurus vulgaris | reverse complement strand
GTGCAGCTCCAGTCCATGCCAGAAGGCTGAGAGCCAGGGATGCTGACCTCCAAGGGACAGGAGAAGATGCCTGTCCCAGGGAAGCAGAAGGCAGGTCACCCTGCCTGCACTCTCTTTCTTGTCTGCACACTCCACAGGCTGGATGCCACCCACCACAGAGGTGAAGACAGTGCTCTTTACTCTGACTGTAAGTCAAAAGGCTAATTTCTTCCAGAAACTCATCCTTAGACACAAACAAAGGGTTTCTGCCAGCTGTCTTGGTATCCCTTAGCCCAGTCGACCTGGACACCTAAAATCATCCTTCATGGTGACATGTGAGCAGACTCCAGTGAGCCACATGAGGGAGTTTTTCCTGGGAGAAGCAGCCACATGGAAGCCTCCTCTGCAGGGACCTAAACTATGTCTGGCCCAGCACTCGGTGAAATGAGATGAGCACATTCATTTCTGCCTTTGGTGGCAAGCCTGGACTACATGACCTCCACGATCTGTTCCAAGTCTCCATAATGCTCAGAGCTTCTGATTCTCTGAGAGTTGGGTGGCAGGGAGCAGGGTGGATTGTAAGAGTAGAGATGCTAGACCAGAGCTCACAAACTCAATGGGGAAGGGGGCCAGACAGGTCGTATAGTCTTTTAAAGAATTGGCAATGAACTTAGATTATGTTTTTATATTTACACTCTATATTCATATAAATCTCTTAAAAACAATCAAATAAAATGAGGAAAAATCAATGGATAAAATCAAACATTGTATATCATTTTTTAAACTAAATTCGAAAGAGATGTTGATATATTTTAGAAGGATTGTTTTAAGGATTAAAATGACATGGGTATCTCAAACGTTGTTAGAATAAATTTTTTAAAAATATCATCTGAAGCAAACGAAGCTGATTGTGGGCCATAGGTGGCCTGGCTGCCACCAGCTTGAACCTTTGCATTAGAGAAAGTAAAATCAGCTAAAAGCGCATGGTACAATCCGCATATAGAGTTTTGTATGGGAGTCAAAGAGAAGAAATCAACGTTGATGTCAGGAGTGTTTAATGAGCACTGTGTCTTGTGATGATTTGATATGGGAACCAAGAAGGAAGAAGAACCTAAGATTCTTGTGCAGTTTAGACTCCAGGAGACCACTTCATGCTGACTCTCCCATGTGATGGTTCTGTTGATTGTTTCCTACCTGTTATCCATGACTAGATATTGATTTGTCCCCCACCATTGCATTATTGTACATAATTATGTGGCATTTAGGAACTGGGAGTCCAATCAGAGAGAAAGCAGAAGTCAAGGTACCATCTCCTCTGCTGTGTGTCTGTGTTGCTATAGTGATGAGGTACTCAAACAGAGGCTTGTGTGCCCACCTGCAGTGGGAAGACTGCTCTCTGAATGACTTGTCCTGTTTTCCTCCTGCAGGTGCCTTGATGTGCAAGTTGCTGCCATTTGTCTAGTCCACCACCATTGTGATGGAGATCCTCACCATTACCTGCATTGCTGTGGGAAGGCACCAGGGTCTTGTCCACCCTTTTAAAATGAAGTGGCAGTACACCAACCAGAGGGTTCTCATGATGCTAGATGAGGCTCAGGGAGGACCTTGTGCAGGCCCAGAGGCACACACCCCTGAGCCCTGCCAGCACTGGGTGCAATTAGAGGAGTTTCAGACTTGCCCCCACTTATGTTTCTGTCCACCCATTGCTGCTTAGGCCTTTCCCAGCATTGACTTCTTCAGGACATACCTCCTCAGCAAGCTCCTCTGGAACCTGCCAGAAGCCTTTGCCCTTAACCTGACAAAACTAGGAACGTTCTGCCTGATCGGGTGACAGGATCTGAGCTGAGGTATGTCCTGAGATAGCCAGGGGATGTGTGGCCAGAAAGTAGAGGAATGGAATGCTGCCCAGGGATGCTGCCATGGGTGTCCTAGAAGTGCACCTGGCGGTGATTGGTGAACAGCAGGAGGCCAACTCTGCCGAGAGCAGAGTGGCTCCTGGATGCCCTGCCAGAAAGGCTTCCAATGTTGTTCCTGTGCCCCAAGCATCCCTGGACCCTCAGCTTATTCTGGCTGCTTGTTAGCTGCACTGGTGAATGTGCTGTATGCCAAGTGGCACATCTGAAGTGCATCCAGTCACCTGGCACAGTAACACAGGAGTCCTTTCTTGCTCTGTAGTGGGTAGCTGAGCACTCAGACACTGACGGGTTCTATTGCTGCTAAACCACAGAGGGCATAGCAGGCCAGGTGAACTGATTCATCAGAGGACAGGGCGGATTTTTATTAATATATCATGTGAAGCCAATAGGCAAAACATTTGCACTAATGAGAATTAAGCTAGTATTAGATTGTGGAATTACACAAGAACTCTGAGGGCCTTTTCCAATCCTAAACTTCCTTTAAAATATGTGTGGAAATGAACAGAGGTAAATCACAGGGAGAAAGAACTTCATCAGTTTCAGTTATCTTCAAATGTACTGGTGTCACATCTATCCCTACCCAAGAATTCAAATGATCTCTGGCTTTGGATAATTGAACAACCTCTGGCATTGAGTGTGTAAGACAAGTGTGGGTGGGAAGGTGGGTGAGGAAAGGGATGCCTGGAGGCAAAGTGAGCAGGCAGAAAGGAGGATTGAGGGGTCTAACACACAGTAGGCCCAGAAGGCAGACCAGCTCAGCAGTCAAGCAGACCCTGGGCACCTCCTGACCCTGTGCCTAGCATCTCCCCAGAGGTAGTCTCCTGGCCCTGTGAACCAGCCTCCTTAGTCACACCTGGGTCCCTGGCCTTGTGCCTCCTTCTAGCTGACACTGCCCCCCAAGTCCATCGGGGAGGGTCTCCCAGGCTTTCCTGCTCAGAAGTGGTTATGGTTGTATGAGCCGTCCCTCTCACCCTGTGCCAACCATCCAGGACTGGTCGAGGAGCCCAGGAGTGCTGGCAGGTGAACAAAAGCCAGGAGACTTGGTTCCTCCAGAGTTGCTACAGATCGGGAAAAATGGCCAGACACATGGCAGCTGCACTGACTGTAATAGAATAGATATGGACGAGATTGGACTGAGGAGATGGGTCCAAGAGCCCTGAGCCACCTGGGATCACTGGGTCATGAGGACTTTCTGTTGGTAGCCCCAGTACAAGTATCTCCTCTAAAAACCTCAGGTTATGGCCTGAGTCTCAGTTTCTTGGAACCCAGAGGAATGTGATGTTTTATACTGTTTTATTCACTCAGTTAAAAAAAAAAAAAAAACAGTGTTTTATTTTTTATTTTCCCCTAAATCAAAGAGGGGCCTTTGACTTGTTAAAATTCACAGGTTGAGATGCTCCTTGGTAATGCATATTCTTTTTCTTCTTTGCTAAGAGCCTATCATTAAGGTGACTTCTCTCAACAAGCACATGACAGAGGGGCAAGGTATTTAGAAAGAGCATGCTGGTTTCTAAAGTTACACTTATTTGTTTTCTAGATCAGAGAGTAGTGCCCATGTTATGTAGCTCAGCATAATGCACTTTAGATTTAAGAAGAATATAGGGTGTGCATAAAGTTACTTGTTTGCTCAGCAGATGTGAAACAACTCCCACTGAGGGACAGGAACTTTCCTTGGAATTTTATTTGAGGAAACAAAATAGTGAGTGGATTGTCCTCACCCTCAAGGAGAATCTGAGAAGAAAAAGTTGGGTTCTCATGCCATGAGGAGTTGCATAGGGTCATCGTAGGTAGACTGGAGTGGAAGGGGTAGGGATTGTGGCATAAGGCACTCTCCCAGGCACTCCTGCTTCCCCTGGGTTCCCAGGGGCAATAGACAGAAAGAAAAGGGCCCTGGCCAACTGCCTCATCAGTCCAAAATTCAGCAGGAATGAATTCAGTCCAAAGGACCTTATTGGCTCCCACAACTGAGGAGAAGTCAAGACAGGCAGATATGGCTCCTATGGGTGGAACAGGAGGTCTCCTGGTGTTCCCTGCTTCCACCGGTTTAAAGTCTTTTTCTCCTATTCCCCAGAATTTCATGAACAATGTCCTCATAGCTCAAGCCCCAAAGAGAGAAAGGGAGCTGCACCACCCCAGGCCCATGGATATGACTCAATTTGCAGGGATAACAAAGCACTTGTAAGTTGGAGGCTGTGGTGCAGTGTAAGAGTGCCTTGGCACTCTCCTGGATGTTCCTTGCCAGGCCCATGGTAGTAACTCAGGGTGCAAGGCCATCTCTGGGCAGTTGCTGACTCAAGGGCGGACGTGAGGGAGATTTAGAACTGCATGTGCAGCCAGGGCAGGATGGTGAAGGAGGAAGGCAGGGGCAGGTTCAGGTCCAGACAGCAAGAGTAAAGATGGTTCACCAAGAAGTCAACTGCATAGCTGACAGAAGTGCTTGTGGACATGAACTGGGAATCCAAGAGAAAGACCAAGATGCATGGTGTTATGGTTTGGATGTGAGGTGTCCCCCAAAAGCTCACATTTGAGATGTCCCCCAAAAGCTCACATTTGAGACAATGCAGGAAGGTTCAGAGGAGAAATGATTGGGTTGTGAGAGTCTTAACCCAATCAGTGAATTCATCCCTGATGGGATTAATTGATATGGTAAGGCATGGCTAGATCAGATGGGAATTGGGGCATGGCTGGGATACATATTTTGTATCTGGAGAGAAACAGTCTCTCTCTGCTTCCTGATGATGCAAACTGCTTCCCTCTGCCACACTCTTCCATCATGATGTTCAGCCTCCCTTTGGATCCTGAGGAATGGAGCTGGTCATCTATGGAGCCCTGAGCTCTCAAATAAGCCTTTCTTCCTCTATGATTGTGCTCGTCAGATTATTTAGTCACAGCAGCGAAAAGGCTGACTAGAACACATGGGCTAGGTGGTATCATTGAGTGATAATATGGGGAGTGTGAAGGGGCAGGTGATAGAAAAAGGAAGAAGCCTCTGAAGAGAACAAGTCACTAATTTTTCTGTTGACTACCCTGCTCTTGGCAGGAGTCTGTTACTTTGTAATCTTTGCTTTGCAATAAACATGCTGCTTGTTTGTTACATTTGTGCCCTGTTCTTCAATTCTCTGCTGAGTGTACCTACCCTCAGTACCAAAGGCAGGGCTCCCCTGAGCCCTGGAGTTTGGGGCCAAAATAAATAACACAACAACCCTGTCCCACCACCACCTAGATACAGTAGTTGAATGCAGGCTTTGGAGGCCACAGTCAAGGGAAGTCAAAGGTGCAGGGCCTGTGGGAAGTGTTTTCACATGGGCTCAGAGACAGGATGGGTGGGTCAAACAAAACGTTTATAATCAGTAACCTCTGGCCTAGGGATATTTTATATGTTGAGTAAATGGAAAATAAAAAAGTAACCAATTTTATATAGATGAATTAGAATAATAAAATGTGTTGAGCTCACTTCAATTTAATAATGTTGGTCCTTGGATGCTTTAGCTTCTAAATTCATTGGTGGTTAATGCAACCAAGTGTCTGGGCTTCCCAGGAAGCTTTCCGTCTCAATGAGAAATTTACATATACTGATTCCCCGCCTGCTCTTCACTAAGTCAGGGTGACTCCAGCAGTAGGATGGGTCAGTGATTGACCTGACCTGCCTCAACCCAATTGTCTTTCTGTTTTCTCTTTCCATTCCTTGAAAAGAAGCCTAAAGATAGAAGACCAGAAAAGTGTTTTCATATAAAAAGAAAATGAAGCGAAGCAAAAAGAAAACAAACATCCATTCATGAAATTATATTTCCCAGGAGTATTCAAGGTGTAACTATGTGACCTAAGTAACGTATATCTCCATATCTAACTTATTTTGGGTAAAGATTTTCTCATAGTAAGGAAAGAGATATGATGACATTATCAGTATCAATGTGATCCTTCCACATCTCAGTTGGGCCATTGCTGCTAGTCTTAATATAGAAACAGAATGCTCAACAAGGAATGTCAGTTACCTCATACAGGAGACAGAGAACTAGTGTGTAAAAGGAAACTAACAAAATTATACAAGGCTATGCTCCCTGTGCCAAAGTCCCAGCCTTTGGATAAGAATCCACTGAGCCAGGGCTGACACATATAAACACTGCTTCATGCTGCCATCCCTGGTGTCTTGTGTCTCTGTCCAAATATCCTACAACAATTTCAGTTGGGCTGGTACCCCTCACTGTCCTGAAACACACCATTTGTTTGAACTGCAAATCAGCAGCCACACAAACCCTAACCTAATTATTACAAGCTTCCAGGAACCAGTCCTTGACACCATGGTGTACTAATGATTTCTTCAACAGGTATGGGGACTGAATTCAGATCCTTCCTGAGTGCACGGTGCTGGTCTGTCTCTGCCCAAGGGTTTTGCATGAGCCTTACACATATTTCTTGCCCAATAGACTTGGACTCCCTTTTAGGGTCAGCTCCAGGCTCCCAAGCCTCACAGCTTCCAAGACACTGCATCATACATTTTTGGACAGTGAGGGTGGATTGATGCACCCCTCACAGGACAGTCCTCAGTTCTGGGCAGAGGCATCCTCTTGCCAGGGCCTGCAGGAGGGGAACAGGGCTAGTGAAGCATGGCAATGGGAGGGGGGTTGACCAGATCAAGCTTCCTCCTTCCTGAGACCCCATTCAGGCCCCACATCTCCAGCCCCATGTGGACTGGCCACAGCGTGGATTCTTTGCAATGTTCACAATGTGCACTTCATGCTCTGCATGTCTGGCACCTCTTCCCAGGTCTGGCTGGTGCCCACATGTGGAAAGGATGGGCACCATGGGAGGATCCAGGCAGGAGCCCTGGGTGTAGTGTAGGGAGCAGGCCTGGCTGGAGCCCTGGAAGGGCACCGGTGGTGCAGAAAGTAGAACCTTCCTGAGTACAGATGTTGCGCTGCAGCTTGGGGAACTTCACCAAGAAATAGAGAGGCACTGGACAGTGCTGCTGCAGTCAGGGACCCCAGCAACCCACTGGCCTCTGGTCTCCCTTCACCCAACACCTGCTCAGTGGATGGTCCAAGAAATCTTTTCTCTCCAAATTTAAGGGTTTCATCCAACCTGCACCAAGCTCTGTCCTCCCACATATCTGCTGGTACTGTGCAGGAGGAAACTGGGATCCTGAGAGGTCTCTGCCCCTCTCTTGAAGCTCTGGAGTCTTTTTAGTTGAGGGGCACACAAGTCATGCTGTGAATCAAAGGACACTTGAGTTCCAGCAGGGGAGAAAATGAGCAAGCCAGATCCATAGCCAAGGAGCACAGGCAGGCTGAGGTCCCTGCCTCTGAAAAGGCATGTCCACAACCTCACTTTCAGGAGAGTGTTCTGTGGAATTGAGTTACGTGGCAGTAAGATGTTCTGTCTGAAAATCCATTGCCAGAAAGCTGCCCCAGTCCCCAGGTGGGGAGCTCCTTCTTTAGTAAGGGTGCTCTGCAGTAAGAGCATTGGTCCAGAAAACATGTCTATCATTCTAGGGGGTCTGGTGTTGGCAGAAGCTGTGTCTCTGCTATGAAAAGGGTGTATGCATGTGAAGTCAGGTGGACCCCATCTGGAAGCCCAGGACAACTGATGAACTAGAGGTCACACTAGATGTGAGAGGAAAGTTCTTGGTGAGGAGAAGGAATGAGAAGAAACATGATGACTGGCTGGGGTGGGCCTGTGGATGAGTGCAGAGGAGAGGGGAGGCTCAGGCCCAGGTAGATTATTGCAGACAACACTGAGCACAGTGCTTTGCACACAGCCCCTGTGGCTAAGGATGCAACCAATGGGTGTTAAGAAGGAAAATCTATGTGACGTAGGTCTCCTCTCTCAGGTAAGCTCTTACTGTCCTACTGTGCAGGTGTATGGGGCTATGGCTCTGTGCTCTGCGCTCTATACTCTGGGCTCTGGGCTTTGTGAAATGAGGTCTGGTATATGGTCACTGTGCTCTGTGCTCTGCGCTCTGCTCTGTGCTCTGTCTCTGTTCTGGCTCTGTCTCTGAGCTCAGGGATCTGGGCTCTGTGTTCTGTCTCTATACTCTGGGTCTGAGCTCTGGGCTCTGTGTTCTGTGCTCCGTTCTCTGTGCAATGTGCTCTGTGCAGTGTGCTTTGTAGTCTGTTCTCTGTGCTCTGTGCTCTGCGATCAGTTCTCTGGGATTTGTGCTCTGGGCTATGGCTATGGGCTCTGTCTCCATAGTCTGGGTTCATGCTCTTTGCTCTGTCTCTGTACTCTGGGTCCTGGCTCAGTTCTCTGTGCTCTGCATTCTTCTCTCTGTGCCCTGTGCTCTGTGCTCTGTGTGCTGGCTCTGTGCTCTATGCTCTGGGCTCTGGGCTCCAGACTCTGGGCTCTGTGCCCTGTGCTCTGGCTCTGGCTCTGGGCTCCTGCTTTGCTCTCTGGGCTCTGTGCTCTGTGCATTGTGCCATGAGTTCTGTGCTCTGTGCTCTGTGTCTTAACTATGTGATCTGGCTCTGTGCACTGCACTCTGGTCTCTGGTTCTCTGCTCTGTGCTCTGTGCTCTGGCTCTGGGTTCAATTTCTGTACCCTGTGCATTGTGCTCTGGCTCTGTGTTCTTCACTCTGTGCCCTGTGCTCTGTGTTCTACCCTCTGGGCTGTGGACTCTGGGCAATGGGCTCTGTGCTCTGACTCTGACTCTGGGTTCTGGGCAATGGGCTCTGTGCTCTGGCTCTGGCTGTGGGCTCCTGCCCTGCTTTCTGTGCTCTGTGCATTGTTCCCTCGGTTCCAGGCTCTGTGCTCTGTGTCCAGACTATGTGATCTGGTTCTGTGCTCTCCACTGTGTACTCTGGGCTCTGGATCAGTGCTCTGTGCTCTGTCCTGTGCACTCTGGGCTTGTGCTCTGGGCTCTGGCTGTGGGCTCTGTCTCAATATTCTTGTCTGGGCTCTGTGCTCTTTCTCTGTACTCTGGGTCTTGGCTCAGTGCTCTGTGTTCTGTGCTCTGTGCATACTTTCTGTACTCTGGGTCTGTCTCTGAGCTCTGGGCTCTGGGCTCTGCATTGTGTTGGTACTCTGGGAATGAGCTCTGTGCTCTGCGCTCTGTGCTCCAGTTTCTGGTCACTATGCTCTCTGCTTTGTACTCTGTTCTCTGGTTCTGTGCACTGTGCTCTGGCTAAGTAATCTGTGTGCTATTCACTTGGCTCTGTACTCTGCACTCTGGGCCCTGGCTCTGTGCTTGGGCTCTGTGCTCTCTCTCTATCTCTGCACTCTGTGCTCCGGGCTCTGGGACTGGGCTCTGGCTCTGTTCTCTGCATTCCTGATTCAGGCTCTGGCCTCTGTGATCTGAGCTCTGGTCTCTGGTCACTGTGCTCTCTCTCTGTACTCTGTCTATTTCTCTGAGCCCTGGCCTCTAGGTTTGTGTTCTGTGTCGGTACTCTGGGTCTGAGCACTGGACTCTGGCTCTGGGCCCTGTCTCTGTGCCCTGCGCTCTGTGCTCTGTGCTCTACTCTGCACTATGTGCTCTGGCTCTGTTCTCTTTGCTCTGGGTACTGGGTTCTGGCTCTGTGTCTGTGCTTGGTGCTCTGCACATGCACTCTGGACTCTGACTCTGGGCTCTGTCTCTGTTCCCTGTGCTCTGTGCTCTGTGCTCTGTGCTCTGGGCTCTGTCTCTCTGTCTGTGCTTTGTGATCTGCACTCTGTGCTGTGGACTCAGGATTTGTGCTCTCTGCTTTGTCCTCTGGACTCTTTGCTCTGGGCTCTGGCTCCGAACTCTGTCTCTGAATGCTGGGACTTGGCTCTGTGCTTTGTGCTCTGTGCTCTTGGCTCTGGACTGTGGCTCTGCACTCTGGCTCTGTGCTCTGTGCTCTGTTTCTGGGCTTCTGCTCTGTTCTCTGGGCTCTGATCTGTGCTCTGGGCTCTTTGCTCTGGGCTCTGTGATTTCCACTCTTGCTCTGTGCTCTGTCTCTTACTCTGTGTCCTGGCACTATGGTTTTTGCTCTGCATGCTGTGCTCAGGGCTCTGTGCTCTGTATTCTTTGCTCCAAACACTGCACTCTGGGCTCTGACTCTGGGCCCTTGCACCATGCTCTGTGCTCTGTGCTCTGGCTCTGTGCTCTGTGCTCTGTGCTCTGTGTTCTGGGCTCTGTCTCTGGACTCTGTCTCTAAACTCTTGTTCTTGTGTCGTGCTTTGTGCTGTCTCTTCTATCTCATTCTCTGTGCTCTGTGCTCTGCACTGTATCCTGAGCTCTGGCTCTGTGTCTGTGCTTTGTGCTCTGCACTCTGTGCTCTATTCTCTGGTTCTGGGCTCTGTCTCTGTGCCCTGTGCTCTGTGCTCTGGCTCTGGGCTCTGTTCTCTGGGCTCTGGCTCTGGGCTCTGTCTCTGTACTCTGGGTATGGACTCTGTTCTCTCTCCCTGTACTCTGGGTCTTGGCTCCATGCTCTATGATCTGTGCTCTGTTCTCAGTACTCTGTGCTCTGTGTTCTGTGCTCTGCACTCTGTGATCTGGGCTCTGGCTCTAAGCTCTGGGTTCTGGGTCTTTGTTCTGTTTCTGTAGTTGGCTCTGTGCTCTGTTCTCTGCTCTCTTTTCTCTGCTCTCTGTGCTCTGTGCTCTGATCTCCTTGCTCTGCACTTTGGCCTTTTGGGTTTCACTCTGTGCTCTGTCTGTGCACCCAGGCTCTGCTTTGAGCTCTCGGCTCTGGTCTCTGTGTTCTCTCTCTGTGCACTGGCTCTGTGCTCTGTTCTCTGTGCTCTGAGCTCTGTGCTCTGGGCTCTGACTCTGTGCCCTCTGCTGTGTGCCCTCTGCTGTGTGCTCTGTGCTCTTTGCTCTGTGCACTGTGCTCTGGGCTCTGGCTCTGTATTCTGGGTATTGTCTCTGTACTTTGTGCTGTCTCTTCTATATCTGTCTCTATGCTCTGTGCTCTGCACTCTGTGTCCTGCATTCTGACTCTGGGTTCCTGCTCTGCACTCTGTGCTCTCTGCTCTGTGCTCTGTGCTCTGGGCTCTGGCTCTTTTCTCTGTGCTCTGTGCTCTGTGCTCTGTGCTCTAGCTCTGTGTCTGTGCTTTATGCTCTGCACTCTGCACTCTGTGGTCTGGGCTCTGGCTCTGTTCTCTCTATGCTCTGTGCTCTGTGCTCTGTGCTATGTGTTCTGCTCCCTGTGCTCTGTGTTCTGTGCTCTGGGCTCCGTGCTCTGTATTCGGTGCTTTGGGCTCTGTGCTCTTGGCTCTGCGTTTTGTGTTCTGGTTATGTGATCTGGCTCTGTGCTCCCCACTGAGCACTCTGGATTCTGGATCAGTGCTCTAGCTCTCTGCTCAGTGCTCTGTCCTCTTTGTTCTGTGCTCTTGTCTATGGACCAGTGCTCTGGCTCTGTGCTCTGCACTCTGCACTCTGCACTCTGTACTGTGTGATCTGGGTTCTGGCCCTGTGCTCTGTGCTCTGGGCTCTGGATCTGGGCTCCATGCTCTGGTCTCTGAGCTCTGCACTCTGTGCTCTGGCCTCTGGCTCTGGGCTCCATGCTCTGGTCTCTGAGCTCTGCACTCTGTGCTCTGGCCTCTGGCTCTGGGCTATGGCTATGTGCTCTCCACACTATGCTTGTGGCTCTGGATTCTGTGATCTGAGCTCTGGTCACTGGTCACTGTGCTGTGTGTGTTCTGTGCTCTCTCTGTACTCTGGCCCTGTGTTCTGTGCTCTGGGCTCTGGGCTCTGGCATTATGTCTCTATTTTGTTCTCTGCACCTTGCACTGTAGGATCTGACTCTGGGCTCTGGTTCTGGGCTCTGTCTCTGTACTCTGGGTCTTCCTTCATCCTCTGTGCTTTGTACACTGCTGTCTATAATGTGTGCTCTGTGCTCTGTGCTCTGGAATCTGGCCTGGGCTCTGGGCTCTGGGCTCTGGTTTGTGCTCTGTGCTCTCATCTATGTGCTCTTTACTCTGTGCTCTGTGCTCTGCACTCTGCATTCTGGGCTCTGGCTCTGGGCTCCCGCTCACATCTCTCGGCTCTGTGCTCTGTGCTCTGTGCTCTGGGCCATGTGCTCTGTGTTGTACACCCTGTGCAGTGGGCTCTGGATCAGTTCTCTGGCTCTGCGCTCTGTCTTCTGTTCTCGGCACTCTATGCTCTCGACTCTGGCTCTGAGCTCTGGGCTCTGTGCGATAGGATCTATGCTGTGGGCTCTGGGCTCTGTGCTATAGGATCTATGCTGTGGACTCTGGGCTCTGTGCTCTGGATACTGTGCTCTGTGCTCTGTGATCTGTCTCTGTCCTATGACTCTGGCTCTGTGCTCTGTGCTCTGTGCTCTGGTCTCTGTGTTTGGCACTCTGTGCTTTATGTTCTGTGCTCTCTGCTGCACCTCTGTGCTCTGTCTCTGAGCTCTGGGCTCTGTGCTTTGGGCTCTGACTCTAGGCTGTGCCTCAATACTCTGGGACTGGACTCTGAACTCTGTCTCTGTTCTCTGAGTCCTGGCTCTGGGCTCTGTGCTCTGTGTTCTGCACTCTCCACTCTGGGTTCTGGCTCTGGGCTCTTTCTCTGTTCTCTATGCTCTGTGCTGTGAGCCTGGCATGTGGGTTCTGTGTTCTTTCTCTGTATTCTGGATCTATGCTCTGGGCTGTGTGCTCTGGGCTCTGAGCTCCAGTCTCAGGAGAAGAGCACAGTTCCAGTACCCAGAGTGCAGAGCAAAGAGCACAGAGCACAATGCTAGGGCACAGTACACTGAGCACGGAGTCCAGACCCAGAGTCAGAGACCATTTCCAGAGTCAGAACCCAGAGCACAGAGTCCAGAGCACAGAGCCAGAGCCCAGGGAACAGAGACAGAGTTCGGAGCCCAGAGCCAGAGTATTTGGAGAGACCCTGGGCTCTGTGCTATGTGCTCTGTGTTGGGTGCTCTTGGCTATTAGCTCTGTGCTCTGTGCTCTGGTATGTGTACTGTGGTTCTGTTCCCTGGGTCTGCGCTCTCAGCTCTGTGCTCTGGGCTCTGGTCTCTGTGCTCTGCACTCTGTAGAGCTCTGCGCCCTGTGTTCTGCGATCTGTGCTCTGGCTCTGTGCTCTGTTCTCTGTGCTCTGGGGTCTGTGTTGTGGTCTCTGTGCTCTGTTCTCTCAGTTTTGGGCTCTGGGCTCTCTGTTCTGTCTCAGTACAATTGGTCTGGGCACTGGGCACTGTGCTCTGTGCTCTGGTCTCTTTGTTCTGTGCCCTTATTCTAGGCTCTGGGCTCTCTGTTCTGTCTCTGGATTATGGTTGTGTGCTCTGGACTCTGGGTCTGTGCTCTTTGCTGTGGGCTCTGTGCTCTGGCTGTGGACACTGTGCCATGTGCTCTGGTTCTGGTCAACGTGCTCTGTGCTGTGTGCTGTGGGCTCTGTGCTCTGTGCTCTGTGTACTGTGTTCTGTGCTCCAGGCCCTTTGTGCTCTGGGCTCAATGATATAGGCTATGAGCACTGGGCTCTGTGTTCTGGTCACTGGTCACTGTGCTGTGTTTTCTGTACTCTGTCTCTGTACTCTGGGTCTGGGCTCTCAGCTCTGTGCTCTATGTTCTTGCCCTGTGCTCTGGCTCTGGGCTACTTCTGTTTTCTGTGCTCTGTGCTCTCTGTTCTGGGCTCTGGATGCTGGCTCTGTGCTCTGCGACCTGTGCTCTGGTTCTGTGCTCTGTGCTCTTTGCTCTGACTCTGCACTCTGGGCTCTGGTCTAGGCTCGGCACAGAGCACAGAGCACAGTGACCACAGCACAGATCCATTGCCCAGAACAGAGAATAGAGAGCACAGAGCACCACACACAGAGCCCAGAGCACAGAGCCAGACCACAGAGACTACGGCACAGAGCCCAGAGCACAGAGCCCATAGACCAGAGCTCAGAGGTGGAGCACAGAGCACAGAGCTCAGACACCAGAGACCATAGCACAGAGCACAGAGTACAGAGCACAGAGCCAGAGTCCAGAGTCAGAGCCTAGAGCACATAGCCAGAGCTTAGAGCCCAGAGCACAGAGTCCAGAACACAGACTCAGAGCCCAGAACCCAGAGTACAGAGCAAGAGTACAGAGTAAAGGGCATGGAGATCAGACACAGAGCACAAACCAGTCACAGAGCTCTGGGCTCTGGCCCTGGGCTCTGGCTCTGTGCTCTGCACTCTGTGCTCTGGACTCTTGTCACTGTGCTCTGTGCTCTGCCTCTGTACTCTGGCTCTGTGCTCTGGGCTTGGTGTCTGTGGTTCATGCTCTGAGCTCTGGCTCTAGGCTCTGGGCTCCTGCTCTGTTTTCTATACTCTATTCTCTGTGCTCTCTTCTCTGTGCTCTTTGATCTGGGCTCTGTGCTCTGGCTCTAGGCTCTGGTTCTGGGCACTGTCTCTGACGCTGGGTCTGGACTCTGTGCTCTGTACACAGTGCTCTGGCTTTGTGCTCTGTACTCTTTTCTCTGCACTCTGTTCTCTGGGCTCTGGCTCTGGGCTCCTGCTCTTAGATCAGAGAGCATAGCACAGAGCACAGAGCACAGATCCCAGACTAGAGCCAGAGCCCAGAGTTTATAGACCAGAAATTGTAGCACAGAAAACAGAGCACAGAGCACAGAGTGCACAGCGCAGAACCCAGAGCCAGAACCCAGAGCACAGTGTACAGAGCATAGAGTACTGAGCACAGAGCCAGATCCCAAATCCAGAGCCCAGAGCACAGAGCAGAGCCCAGAGCCCAGAGCACAGAGTCTGAAACAGTGCCCAGAGCCAGAGCCCGGAGCACAGAGCCCAGAGCACAGAGAGCAGAGCGCAGAGCCAGTGCTCAGGTCTCTGGCCCTGGGCTCTGGCTCTGTGCTCTGCGCTCTGTGATCTGGACTCTGGTCACTGTGCTCTCTACTGTGCTTTGTCACTCTGCTCTGGCTCTGTCTCTGCGCTCTGGGTTCTGAGCTCTGGGCTCTGTGCTCTGGTATCGGTGCTCTGTGTTTTGTAATCTGGGCTCTGGGCCATCTGTTCTGTCTCTGAACTCTGGTTTGTGCTCTGGGTTCTGGCTCTGTTCTCTGGCTCTGTGCTCTGTGCACTGGTCTCTGTGCTCTGGCTCTGTGCTCTGAGCTCAGGGTCTGTTGTTTGTGCTCTGCACTCTGGCTCTATGCTCTGAGCTCTGGGCTCTGGGCTCTGGGCTTGCAGATTTTGGACCGGGTTCTGTGCTCTGTGCTGTGTGCTCTGAGCTCTGGGCTCTGTTCTCTGTGCTCTACACACTGTGCTCTGGGCTTTGGCTCTGTGCTCTGCAGTCTCTGCTCTTGGCTTTTGGCACTGTGCCCTGTGCTCTGGTTCTTGTCACCATGCTCTGTGCTCTGTGCTCTGGCCTCTATGCTCTGTGCTCTGTGCTCTGTGTTCTGTGCTCTGGGCTCTCGCTCTGCACACTGGGCTCATTGGTGTGGTTTCCAATTACTGTGTTCTGTTCTCTGTGCTGTGTCTCTGTACTCTGGATCTGTGCTCTGGGTCTGGGCTTTCATCTCTGTGCTCTGTCCTCTGGTCTCTGTGCTCTGTGCTCTGTGCTCTGGGCTCTGGATCTAGGATCTCTCTCAATACTCTGGGTCTGGGCTCTGAACTCTGTCTCTGTTCTCTGCTTCCTGGCTCTGTGCTGTGTGCAGTGTTCTTTGCGTTCTGCACTCTGGGCTCTGCCTCGGAGCTCCTGCTCTGTTTTCTGTGCTCTGTGCTCTGTGCTCTCTGTTCTTGGCTCTGGGCTCTGACACTGTGGTCTGTGATCTGGGATGTGGGCACTGTGTTCTGATTCTGCAGTCTGTGTTCTCTGCTCTGGCTCTGTGCTCTGTGCTCTGCCTCTTTCCTCTATGGTCTGGGCTCTCTGCTCTGGGCTGTGGTCTCTGGTCACTGTGCTCTGTGCTCTGTGCTCTGGGCTATGGCTCTAAGCACTCTCTCAGTATTCTGAGTCTGCGCTCTGAAGTCTGTCTCTACTCTCTGGGTCCTGCCTCTGTGCTCTAGGTGCTCTGCTCTGGCTCTGTGCTCTGTGCAGTGTTCTCTAGGCTGTGTGCACTGGGCTCTGTGCTCTTTGCTCTGGGCTCTGGGCTGTGACTCTAAGCACTCCTTCAATACTCTGAGTCTGCACTCTGAAGTCTCTCTCTACTCTCTGGGTCCTGCCTCTGTGCTCTGTGCGCTCTGCTCTGGCTGTGTGCTCTGTGCACTGTTCTCTGGGCTGTGTGCACTGGGCTCTGTGCTCTGGGCTCTGGGTGCTGGCTCTGGGCACTGTCTGACACCGGGTCTGGACTCTGTGCTCTTTGCTCTGCACTCTGCTCTCTATGCTCTGGATCTGAGCCCCTGCTCTGAGACCAGAGAACAGAGTACAAGCACAGAGTCAGAGCACAGAGTGAAGAGTAGAGAGCATAGCACACAGACCATGAGTAAAGAGCACAGGGCCTGGAGCACAGAGCCTGGAGCCCAGAGATCAGAGACAGAGCCAGAGCACAGAACTCAGAGACCAGAGACCATAGCACAGAGCACAGAGCATAGAGTCCAGCACAGGGCCCACAGCACATAACCCAGAGCCCAGAGCCCAGAGACCAGAGACCAGAGCCAGAGCCAGAGCAGAGTGCACAGAGCACAGAGGCAGGAGCCCAGAGCCAGATCACAGAGTGCAGAGTACAGAGCACAGAGAACAGAGCACAGAGCCAGGACCCCGAGAACAGAGACAGAGTTCAGAGACAGACCCAGAACATTGAGAGCCTAGAACCAGAGCTTAGAACATGGACCCTAGAGCACACAGCCCAGAGCACAGAGCGTAGAGCACAAAGCCAGAGTACAAGACAAAGCACAGAACTTAGAGCACAGTGACCAGAGCCTAGAGCATGGAGCTCCGAGTACACTGCCAGAGCACAGAGCACAAGTGCAGAGAACAGAGCAGAGAGCACAGAGCCCAGAGCACAGATCACACAGCACAGTGCACAAATCAATGAGCCCAGAGCCCAGAGCACAGAGCACTTAGCAAAGAGCACAGAGCACAGAGCCAGAGCCCAGAGCCAGAGCCCAGAGGCAGATCCGAGAGCACATACCAATGCACAGAGGACAGAACACAAAGCACAGAGCACAGAGCACAAAGCACAGAGCACAGAGCACAATGCACAGAGTACAGAGCACAGAGCAGGAGCCCAGAGTCAGAGCCCAGAGCGCAGTGTACAGAGCACAGAGCACAGAGACAGAGCACAGTGCACAGAGCACTGAGCTCAGACCCAGATTCAGAGACAGTGCCCAGAGCCAGAGCCCAGAACACAGAGCAGAGAGCACAGATTGCAGAGCACAGCACCAGAGTCCAGCACCCAGAATACAGAGTAGAGAGCATAGAATAAAGTGCACAGAAACCAGAGCACAAAGTACAGTGCCCAGAGCACAGAGACCAGAGCACAGAGACCACAACATAGAGCACAGATCCCAGAGACCAGAGAACATAGCACAGAGCACGGAGCACAGAGCCCAGACTACAGAGCACAAAGTACAGAGCCAGAGCCCAGAGCCAGAGCACACATTGCAGGGTGAGAGCACAGAGCCAGAGCCCAGAGGGAGAACCCAGAGTACATAGCCAGAGCACTGAGCACTGAGCACAGAGCATAAAGCGCAGAGCACAAAACACAGAGCCCAAACACAGGGCGCAGTGCCCAGAGCCCAGAGCACAGAGCCCAGAACACAGAGCTAAGAGCATGGTGACAAGGACAAGAGCACAGGGCACAGTGCACATGGCCCAGAGCACAGAGTGTAGTGCACAGAGAACAGAGCTCATAGCCAGAGCACACAGCACACAGCACAGAGCCCAGTTCACGAATCTGCGAGCCCAGAGCCCAGACCCCAGAACCTAGAGTCAGAGCTCAGAACACTAACCACAGAGACCAGAGTCCAGGTCAGAGCTCTGTGCTCAGAGCAAGGACACAGATCCCAGGGCAGGAAGACCAGAGCCCAGAACACAGACCCCGAGTTCAAAGACAGAACACAGAGCCCAGAGCCCAAAGTACAGATTACAGAGAACAGAACTCAGACCAAAGACACCAGAGCATGGAGACCAAAGCACAGAGTCCAGAGCACAGACCACGAGAGGAGAGCACAGGTCATAAGCCAGAGAACTGAGCCAGAGCCCAGCGTAGAGACCCAGAGTTCAGAGACAGAACACAGAGCCCAGAGCCCAGAGCCCAGAGCTCATAGGCGGAGCCAGAGTTCAGAGACAGAGCACAGAGCACAGGGTACAGTGACCAGAGTCCAGAGGATAGAGCACAGAGCCAGAGACCAGGGCCAGCCTCTGAGTTCTGGGCTCTGGCCTCTGTGATCTGTGATCTGTGCTCTGTGCTCTGTGTTCTCTGCTCTGGGCTCTCGCTCTTCACTCTTCACTCTGGGCTCTAGGCTCTGGGCACTGGGCTACGTGTTTTGCTCTCTGGTCACTGCGCTCTGTGCTCTATGCTCTGTCTCTCAACTCTGACTCTGTACTCTGTACTCTGGGTCTGGGCTCTTGGCTCTCTGCTCAGTTCTCTGGTCTCCTTGCTCTACACTCTGTGCTCCGTGCTCTGTGTTCTGAACTCTGCGCACTGTGCCCTGCGCTCTGTGCTGTGGCTCTGTGCTTTGTGTTCTGTGCTCTGGACTGTGTGCTCCAGGCTCTGTCTCTAGGCTCTGTCTCAATACTCTAGGTCTGGGCTCTGTACTGTCTCTGATCTCTGGGTCCTTACTCTATGCTCTTCATTCTGTGCTCTGTGCTCTGCTCTCTGTCTCTGTACTCTGGATCTGTACTCTGAGTCTGGGCTCTGGGCACTGTGCTCTCTGCTCTGGTATCAGGTCACTGTGTTTTGTGCTCTGTTCCATGTGCTCTGGGCTCTTTCTCTGCTCTCTGGGCTCTGTGCTCTGGTCTCTGTGCTCTGTGCTCTGTACTCTGTGCTCTGGACTCTGACTCTGTACTCTGTGATCTGCGCTCTGGATTCTAGGCTCTGGGCAATGCAATCTGAGCTCTCAACTCTGTTCTGTGGCCCATGTGCTCTGTGCTCTGTGCTCTGGTCCCAGAGCATTAGCCCAGAAAAAGAGCCCAGAGCACAGGGTTCATAACAAACAACACAGAGCACAGAGCCAGAACACAATGCAGAGAGCACAGAGTGCAGACCCAGATTTAGAGCCAGAGCCCAGAGCACAGAGCACAGAGTAGAGATTGCCAAGCACAGAGAAAGAGCACAGTGACCAGAGACCAGAGCAGAAAGCACTGAAAACAGAGCAGGAGTCCAGAGCCAGAGCCCAGAGCAGAGTGCAGAGCACAGAGCGCAGACACAGAGCCAGGACCCAGAGAATGGAGACAGAGTCAGAGCCCAAATCCAGAGTATTGAGAGATAGGTTAGAGCCAGGGCCCAGAGCACACAGCCCAGAGCCCAGAGCACAGAGCACAGAGCAGATTGCAGAGCTTAGAGAACAGAGCACAGAGCACAGAGACCAGAGCATCAAGCACAGAGCCAAGAGCCCAGACCCAGAGTACAGGCCAGAGTATAGAGACAGAGCCCAGAGCCCAGAGCCCAGAGTGCATAGCACATAGCAGAGATCACAGAGCCCAGAGCACAGAGCCCATAGCAGAGCACAAAGCACAGTGCACGTATCAATGAGCTCAGAGCCCAGAGCCAGAGCCCAGCACACTGAGTGCAGAGCCCAGAGCCCAGAGCACTGAGGACAGAGATCACAGCACAGACCCTAGATCCCAGAGCAGAGGGCACAGAGACCACAGCACAGAGCCCAGAGACTAGACCTCACAGACAGGGCACAGAGCACAGAACTCAGAGAGCAGAGACCCTCGCACAGAGCCCACATCCCAGAGACCAGAGCACAGAGCCCAGAGCACATATCCCAGAGCATAGATCTAGGGTACAGAGACAGAACACAAAGCCCACATCCCAGGCTCACAGCATAGAGCACAGAGAACAGAGACAGAGCCCAGAGCCAGAGCCCCCAGCGTGGAGTGTAGAACACAGAGTACAGAGCACATTGCCAGGGCCGAGGTAACAGGACAGAGTTCAGAGCACAGACCCAGAGTATTGAGATAGAGCCTAGAGCCACAGCCCAGAGTACACAGCCCAGAGCACACAGCACAGAGCACAGGGTCACAGCACAGAGCACAGAGACCAGAGTACAGAGTACAGAGCACAGAGCACAGAGAACAGAGACCAGAGGATCGAGCACAGAGCCATTGCCAAATTACAGAGACAGAGCACAGAGTACAGTGACCAGAACGCATGACACAGAGTACAGAGCACAGAGAACACAGCCCAGTGCATACAACACAGAGCACAGAGACCACAGCAAACATCCCAGAGACCAGAGATCAGAGACAGAGCACAGAGCACAGATCTCAGAGATCAGAGACCATAGTACAGAGCACAGAGGACAGAGCGCAGAGCATGGATCACAGAGAACAGATCCTGAGCCCAGAGCCAGAACCCAGATCACATAGCCAGAGCACAGAGCACAGTACACAAAGCACAATGTAGGAGCCCAGAACCAGAGCCCAGAGCCAGAGTGCAGAGTATAGGGCAGAGAGCGCAGAGTCAGAGCACAGTGCATGGGCACTGAGCCCAGAACACATTCTGAGACAGTGCTCAGAGGCAGAGCCCAGAGCCAGAGCCCAGAGCACAGAGCCCAGAGCACAGAGCTCAGAGACCAGAGACAGGGCACAGAGCACAGAGCTCAGAGACCAGAGACCATAGTACAGAGCACAGAGCACAGAGCGCAGAGCACAGATCAGAGCACAGATCCTGATCCTAAAGCCAGAGCCCAAAGCACACAGCCAGTGTTGAGAACAGGGTGATATCTGTGCAGCTAGCTGTCTTAATTACCAGGATGCAGGCAGTTGGGACTGCTCCCTCAAAAGCCAATACAGCGCAAACAGGACTGCTGGGCCCCCATGCTTATCGAGGTTGTTAAGAAATATTTGCCTGAGAAATGTGCAGCTGCCTAGAAACCTTATCTATCAAGGACAGGGGGGCCTAACTGCAACTCATCTCCTGCACAGTTTACCCCTTCCCTCCTCCCTTCTTCCTCTAGGGCCGTTCAGTTCTGGTGGGACCCAATGAGAATCAAATAGATTGGCAGGACCCAACCAGAGGAGGACTAATGTTTAGCTGTTCAAATGTTAACCAATTAAAAAGAACACTGTAAAACTGTTTGCCTTTCATTATGAAAGCCTGCTGAACAAAGGCTCAGGGCCTCTTAGCGTCACTGGTTACCAAGTGCGTGGAGGACCAGACTCGAGCTTGCTAATAAATGACTCTTTGTTGCTTGCATTGATCGTGGTCTCTGGTGGTCTTTGTGGGGTCTCGAGCCGCTGGGCACAACATATGGGGGCTCGTCCGGGATATCCCAAGCCCACCCAGACACCTGATCATAGAGTCATAAGTAACATCATTGGCCAGTGAGTAAGGCATTGCCGTATTTCTGTCTGGATTGCCTGCAGGTTCTGGTTCTGGGCTGGCAAAGTCCTGGCGGACGCGCTATAGGACCCCAGCATTGTCTCGGGAGACGTCCCCTCGACCCATCTGGGCAGCCTTTGTGCTGCATCTGGGTGACTCTGTCGCATCTGGGCCTTTGTTTTTGTCGACAAAATACCAACTAGCCAACTTTGATCTAGCACGCTATATGTCTGTCTGTTTGTGTATTGTATGGTATGGTCTTTACTCTTGCCTCCTATTGAATTCTTCATTGTGTCAGTTCGCTACTATTCTCACTGTTTCTCATTCTTAAATTTCTCATCTCCAATCTGGAGGAAAATGGGTCTTTGAATCTCCTGATAAACAGGAGAAATACTAATCAATGGTCAAATTCATTTTATCCTTTTGGAATTATACAGGGAACAGGCTCAGGTGACTCCTAAGACTTTCCTCCTGAGTCACTTCTCAGAGGTCTGTGCCAGAGGAGAGAACTTCAGTGTGAACACCTAAAGGAGGGTAAGTTTGCTGCACTCTGCTCCATGGAGTAGCCAATCTTCACCAAGATCTACTTCGAGTGAGATAAATAAGCTTCTCTCCATGCACCCCACATCTGTTTGAGGTGCTGGTTTCTGTCTCTTCATTTTTGGAGGGTAAAATAGGCTACACAATACTCCTGCACATCCACTCCCTCCTGGATGCTCCCCTTCCCTTGCTGGTCAGATATAGGAATCCAAACTGTAGGAATAAGACCTGGGACAATTAGTATGGAAATGCCCAGGTTCCCTTTGTTTGCATAGTTGCCCATCACTAGTCTGTCCTAAGCACCTGTTTGTCGGAGGATGGGTTCCCTTTGTCCTCCCTCAGGTCCCCTATTCTTAGGCTTAGGGATACTCATTGCAGGGTACTTTACAGTCCTTCTCCTTGTTCCTAAGAGATTTGTTTACTCCAATCCCCCTAGGTGGAGAGCTCAGCAGCTCCATTCTCCAAAAGTAGTGGGAAATAATGTTTTGTGATTTTCTGCATTCAAACCTAACCCGATTTCTCAACCAGGAAAAAAAGGGGTTAAAAAGTCCTGTGCAATCCCTCCCTTCCCCCTGCCTGGCCTTGCTGAAGTCTGCATTGGAATGTGAACTGTAGCAGTTTCAGTGGGAGAGGGGGGAGTAACCTGAAAAAAAAAAAAAAAAAGAGGGGCATTTTAAACTCCTGGGCTGCTACCCAGAACTAACTCATTCTCTAGGATTCTTGTTTTGTTTTGTTTTTCTTTAATGCTGTATTTCTGAGCTCATAATTTTGATCCTACATACCTAGGTTAATGATTTTTTGTTATCAGTTCTATTTTTATCCAACTCTAGAGTTATTTTTAAACATCTGTGATTGTTCTTCAGTAAGTAAAGTTACAAGGCCTTTGATTTTATGTTATTTGTTTTTGTGTCTGATGTCATGTTTTGTCTGTATCAAAACTGAGCGCTCCTAATATTAAAATTTAAAAATGGATCCAAATACATTTATTCACGTGATTTAAAAGGGTTCAATTTAAGTTGGGTAAACTAATAAAAGTGAAATGTCTTCAGAAATAATTCGCAAGTCTCTAAGTAGTCAAACTAATGCAATGTTGATGTTAAACAATGTCTAATATCAATTGTTTCTAGGACTTTTCTTCAACAGGAAAGAGACAGCAAATACTGTTCAGGACACTTGTCTGATATCTTGGTTTTTGCAGAATAAGTAAATTAAATTTAACATGTATAGGACTACTCAAATGTGTTTGTAAAGACATCTGATTAATTTACAAGGTTAAAATGCTAATTGTTAAATAACATTAAGTACTCTTAAGTCCTTAAATTCCATGGGGTATCATACCTAAACATTATTGGTGTTTTCATAGGTTGGTAAACTAAAAAGTGTTTAAAATTGCTTTATGTCATTACTAAAAACAAGGTTATTAAGAGTTATGTCCTAACAGGTAAAAGCCCAACCCGGAGGGTGAGCGTTCCATCTGATTCCTTACCACTTCCCCCTGCTCCCCCTCCAGTTCTGCAAAGCTCCAAGGAGCTCTTAGGTTTGGATTTAGAGTTACCATCTCCCCTCTCACTGTGTTTCAGTTAGAGTACTATAAACAACAAGGTATTTTATCTTGTTAAAATGGAGTAATTTATCTAAATTCAGAAATTTCATGAGAATTGTTTCAGAATGTGAACAAAAAAAAAGTGTTGACAGAAAGGAAAGAAAAAAATAAAAGGCTCTGGGTATGAAAATATATTTAGTAAAAGGGAATAAATGTTTCTGGGTAAAAAAGTGTTTATGTGATAAAATACATGAAGGTCTAAATAAGTGCTAAGAAAGTCTGTGTGTAAGTAAAGAACAAATGTCAACAAGTTTGCATGAAACTAAGTTGGTTACAAGTATGTGAAACAATCGGTTAAAGCTATTTAAGGTTTTTCCTAAGGAAAAATACTAATGTGTTGATATAAACTGAAGTCTAATCTATATGGTAAAATGACATGGTAAAATAACAAGGATTTGAAACACTAATTTTCTCTTAACTTTGTGTCTATTAAGTTTTATTCTTTAGAACAATTAGTCTTAAAAATTCGGGTATACACAATTATGGTTAAACAACTGTTAAGAGTATTGTACTATGTTACAGAGTCTACATTTTTCTTTAAAAACTAAATTTGGTAAGACAAAAAAAAGTGTCAAGGTAATTGTGAAAGTCATTAGTTGCATATTAAATGTGTTCATATTTTCCAGGTATACAAGTTTTTAAAGCAGGGAATTTATCAAGTGTTGCTATTCTCCAGAATAAACTTGTCTGTAATGGTAATCTTAAACTTAAGGAGTACATTTTATTGGGGATTTATTTTTATCACTTAATATTCTATTATGGGACCTATTATCAATAAGATATAAATAAAATTGGTTACTTATTTCACTGAGATAAAAATTTAAATGTAAATGTATTTCTAAGAGGTAGTGACAGCTTGATTTGTTTAAAGGATCATATAGTAGAAGGTGAAAGCATTTTGCTACACAAAAGAAAACTTAAAAGCTCTCTCAGCCGTTCTTTGATTGATTCCTGTTTTGGATATAATGTTAGTCTGTGTTAACTAATGTTCATATAGACTCAGGAATCAATATATGTAAACTTCTTAAAATGACATTTAATAAAGAGTATAATGCGCAATAGCAAAAATGAGACAACAATGACTGAGATTGGGGTCTCTGACCACATGACTGTAGCATGCCTGGTGCCTGGAAGTGTTCCTGTGTAGGGGCACAAAATGCCTAACTGATGTGGCAGTGCCCTCCCTGGGGAGGCTCTGTACAGGAGTCCTTTCAGCTCTTACATTGATCTCAGGCACACAGCTCTTGGGCAGAGAAAAAAAAATTGTTTTGCTAGATAATCAGTGTTTCATCAGCTCCCTTCTCTAGTTCCTGCCCACCTTAACTTTGGACAGTGGACTTCTTTGAGAGCTACACAGAGTTCCTAACATTGCACTTTGCAGTTGTGGAAAAAGTTACGTAGATGTTCTAGTCTCTGTAACTCTCCTGAAAACAAAGAATAATGCTTACATAGTCTTCAACCTAATAATAAGACATGTATAAAGATTGCTAACATAACTCTTTGGATCTGCATCTCCATCAGAGAACAGAGCTCCATCTGATCTCAGCTTAATCTTCAAAATCTGTGTTTATAAACCTTTATTTTCTAATATTCCTTTGACCCTCACTGAACTTGAAAATTTGGTCATGCTGGTTATGGCAAAAGGGGAAAAAATTAGCTTCAGGATTAGAACATTTTACTTAAGATTTGTGAAGAGCCCTGCCTTACCTAAGATAAGGCTCTGCCACACCCTGCTGCATATTAGAGTGACTCCAAAATAAGCCAGACTTCAGCTTATTTAAAGTTATAGTCAAAAGATTGGTTTTTGTTATAAAATTACTATGATCTCAAATAGGGGATATAATGTGGTTCTCAGTCCAAATTCAAGATAGCTATTAAACAAGCTGAATATGTTTTTACTCTTGCTAATTTCATTTTGTAAAATTGTTGCTTGTTACTGTTTTGCAGAAGTAGCTGCTTCCAGAACATACAACCTAGGTAACTTGTGATAATAAGCCATCACCTATAGAACAGATAGTGGTAACTTCCAGTACTAATACAGACTCCAGTTAGATAAAAGGGTAAATAACTGTAAAGTTATGGACATTAAAGTTAAAGCCCAGTACTCTTACTTAATGACTGGTGAGACTGGCTTGCTGGATGATTAAGATCAAACTTAGAAATTGGAACTAAATACAGAGGCCAAGAAAACAAAAAACAAAAAAAAAAAAACAGTATCTTGCCCTCAAAGTCAGCCTGAACCCAGGGAATAAGGGGACTTCTCTAAGGAGAGCTGCAACTCTGGGTCACACAACCTCCTGATCAAGGAGATTGTTGAGACTAGAGGATGAAAAATCACTCAGTGCATCTGCTGCAGAGGAAAGTCATGGAAAACGGGAGACATGCCTGATGCTTTCAAGGAAAGCCACGTCATCAAGAAGACCCTGCCTAACCAATGGCACTGGTGGAGCTAAGAAGGTGTTCTTAAGTTCTCTACGAGTGAACCCTGTGGGAACTCAGCTGACTCTTTAACAAGACAGGAACCAGGTCAATTTGACCAGCTTGATCTTAGACACCCAGCAAAACAGTTAAAACCCAAAATACAGCCATTCCTGGGCATTTAAAAAATAATAGTTAAATGTAACTTAAGATGTACACTTGTATTAGCCCACTAGAATAAAAACTGGAAGCTACAAATGAAAAAAAAGATTCTTCAGCAAATGTGCCTGATAACTATCAAGAGAAACTGCCAGAGTCAGAAGTTTTTAGTCAGTTTAAGACCTTCCTAAGATACACAGGTAAACTTAATCTATGTTTGCTAGTATGATTACCTAGCCCTAAGTAACAGAAGTATAGAGATCTCTACTAAACACAGGTTATATCAATAAAAGGATATTTTACAAAAATCAGATGACATTAAGTAGCTTAACTATATTTTCTGGGAACATCTATGACATTAAGAGTTAAATGTTGTGTTTACCTTCCTGATAACCTGGACAATGTTAAAGTCCCCAAATGAAAGCCTTGTCCTCTCCAGCCTTTGCTAGGCCTAGTTATGGGAACAATTTCTCAGTTCTTCCACCTCCTGGTGAAAAATTGACTTCCGTCATTTTCATGATACTCAGTGGCATGTTTCAGATGCTGCAACATTTACTTTGTACTAGTCTCCTTTCAGTACTCATGTCTTTTTGTTCTTCTCTCATAGAAGCACCCACCCCCAGATGATTTTACAACCTGCTCTTCCACAGCCAGACTTCTACCTTGGACTCCTCGATTGACCCAATTTAAAAAAAAAAAAAAAAAGGAACTCCAAGCTGCTTGCCCCACGCCACCCACTTCCAGCTCGAAGAAGTCAGAAAGGTCATCGACCCCCTTCCCCAGCAGCATGGAGTTCCTAAGATTAGAGGGAGAAATAAAGCCAGAATTAAGAACAGGTAGTTAGTGTAGAAATAGAGGATCGGGTCAAATCGAGGAAATGAAGGCCATGAAACCCATCTGCCTCTGGAAGTTGGAGACTGCCCCTGGGAGAATAAAATGTTAAGGGTCTCCAAAGCTCATTGATTACCAAATTTACCTGCCTTTAAAGACTGTAAGCAAGGAGGTCTATGTGCAGCCCTAGGAGGAAAATGTTGTTTTTATATAGATCACTGTGGAATAATCAAGGATAATATGACAAAAGTCAGAGAAGGACTAGAAAACAGAAAGAAAAAACGGGAAGATAGTCAGAGCTGGTTTAAATTCTGGTTCAATTTTTCCCCTTGGTTAACTACTCTGGTGCCCACTATAGTGGGACCCCTAGTATTGTTGCTACTAGCTGTAACTATAGAGACCCAAGATTGGCTCTCTAAATGTTCTTGGAAAGGGGGGAATATTGAGAACAGGGTGATATCTGTGCAGCTAGCTGTCTTAATCACCAGGATGCAGGCAGTTGGGACTGCTCCCTCAAAAGCCAATACAGCGCAAACAGGACTGCTGGGCCCCCATGCTTATCGAGGTTGTTAAGAAATATTTGCCTGAGAAATGTGCAGCTGCCTAGAAACCTTATCTATCAAGGACAGGGGGGCCTAACTGCAACTCATCTCCTGCACAGTTCACCCCTTCCCTCAGGACCCAACCAGAGGAGGACTAATGTTTAGCTGTTCAAATGTTAACCAATTAAAAAGAACACTGTAAAACTGTTTGCCTTTCCTTATAAAAGCCTGCTGAACAAAGGCTCAGGGCCTCTTAGCGTCACTGGTTACCGAGTGCGCGGAGGACCAGGATCGAGCTTGCTAATAAATGACTCTTTGTTGCTTGCATTGATCGTGGTCTCTGGTGGTCTTTGTGGGGTCTCGAGCTGCTGGGCACAACAACACCACCACTGGTTTTCTGCTTTACCTTTCTTTCAAAAATTGGTCACGTTATATTCGAAGGATTAAATATTTTCATCTGATCATATGCTAAATTAGAAAAAAGGTATTCAAAAAAATGTAAACTCTTTAGTAACCATCTTTATGAAGTCATCCAGCCACATGTAAACTGACCATTAAGCTTTGTGTAAACAGATTACTCAGCCCATTTCATATAATAGTATCATATTTCTCCTTGGACATTCTGAAAGTCACCATGTTATGTTTCAAAATACTAGCCTTTTAGAAACAACTGATAATAGAAAACTTATAATCCAAGCTCAGCAATAAAAAAATAATAACTTCACAGTTGTGCAGCTTTTAAAAAGAATGAGGCATGTTAATAAAAGTGAGAGATATTTGTGGTTATAGTGGGCCAATAAAAGAATATACTATATATGAAAAAAATATACTATACATAAAAAAAAAAAACCCTGAATGACAAAAACACTTTAAGTCTGGTTACCCAGTAAAACAGGAAATATGAGGGGTCAGGGAAGAGGGCAGTTGATACCTTTCTTGGCAGCTTAATTTTTTCTTAAAGAGCAAACAGTACTTTGAAAAAAACAACTATTCTTAAAAATGCATTCCTCCCTACCCCAAATTCTTCTAATTTGTTCAAAACATAGTTATGATTTCTCAAAATTAAAGACAGGAAATATGGAAACAAGTAATAACTGAAAGGAAAATCCTGAGTTCTACTCCTGGGTCCTCCTTAAGCTGGTGCTTACAGCGTCCCAAGCAATAGAACAGGTACAGCACTGACCACCAACAGGAGTACACTCACTCACACAGCCAGAAAAAAGTAGAAAACATAGCACCTGCTCTCAATGTTCTGAGTCCCTCCCCAGCCCCAGGCATCCAGAGCCCTAGGTCGTTTGGATTCTTTTCCTTCAAAACCAAAAGAGTAGGGCTAGGTGGTGGCTCAGGGGTAGAGCACTTGCCTAGCATGTGCGAGGCCATGGGTTGGATTCTCAGCACCCCATATAAATTAGTTAATAAAACAAACGTGCATTGACATCTAAAAACGTATTAAAAACAAAACAAAACCAAAATGAGAGTCACTGGAGGATCTGAAAAGGCTGGGGCGCGGGGGTCTGCCATGCCAGTGTTGGCGTCTCAGGTCCCCAACACAGACCCCGCCTGCAGGACAGACCGAGTACTCGCAGCCTGGCCTTTGCCAGGTCCTTGGGCTCCCGGTCCTCAGCCCAAATGCAGGCGCAGGACTGGCTGAGCACCCAGAGTCCCTGGAGTCCAGTCCAGCTATGTCCAACCCCCGAGGCCTCCCTGTCTAGGATCCCTGACCTCAAGGCCCAGACGCCAACACCCCAACAGCTCTGGCCCTTCCCGAGTGATCAAGCAGGGACGGTTCCTGCTCCTGCACCAGGAACTGAGTATGCAGAAGGCCACGGCGGGTTGGGCACGTCCCCACGTGGCTCCGACCACTCTGAACTCACCCTGTCGGGAACCCCAAACCACTGAGCTCCGTTCTAGGGCCTGGAGGCGCCTCTGGAGAGAAGAACCCGCCAGAGCAAAGCCCTTTCTCCCACACTCCTGCCCATGTGGGGATGCCTGCGAGCATGTTGGCACTGCATATTCCAGGGTGAATCGCTGTGTAGGTCCCAGGGATGCAGGTGCTTCAGCATTCCTGCCACACCCCAGGGACTGGGTTTCCTGGTACTGGGCATTTTCAGCTTACTTTTCTAGGTCAGAGACATGCCTGGCAGGGAGAATTTGAAGACGCTTTTTTGGAGGTTCCCCGCTAAAGGGTCTAAAGTGTTCTGGGCTTTCCCATGATGGTTGTTTTAAAGTGTCCTCTTAGGGGACAAGTGCTGCACTGCCCGCCACGCTGAGCTCCCCTCCCCCGCCCCCCTGCTGCAGCTGGTGGCCCTTGGACCTTGATCCTCTCAATGTGTGCACTCCTAGGAGCTGCCCACACTGTGCAGGACGAGCGGGGATCCACCTGGGAGCCCCTCCACACCCCCCACACCCACAAGCCAGTTGGGGTCCATCAGGGAACCCCTCTTCTGCTGCCCACACCAGTGCTTGCTGGGTACCCTGGGCCTGGGCAGGTGCAGCTGCTGGCTGGGCTGGGCCAGAGCAACAGTTCTGCATTTTGCAGATCTATTTTTAGGGGGTGGGATGCAGGAGCTGAAAGCCTCACCCAGTGCTTGGGGGCTCCAGGCTGAATTATCTGAACATGCTGTCCAAAATGGGAATTATCACATAGTCCTTTGACAGGAAAATGGGTGAAACTTTGTAAACTGTTAGAACACCTGATGCTTAGGCATGAGGAAAAGCCAACTGAATAACACAAATTAATTCCATGAACTTACAGTTGAATGAAAGAATCCAGACAACAGAAGAACAATACATGAGTCTAAATGGAGCACACCAGCACTGTTAATCTCTGTGGAAAAGACAGACAACCAGCCACTTCAGTAAGGTGTGACCGGGTTTATCATGAAGGAACATCTGGGTTGCTAAAAGTTTCATGTCTTTGTTTTTGGTGGGGATTTCATGGTTGTGCTCATCTCGCAAAAATCCATAAAGCTATACATATATAATTTGTGTATTTCTATGCATGTGGGTTTTATTTCATCCAAAAAGTTACTGAAAATTAATTAGCAGGACAGTTTGCAGCATTGGATAATGTGAACTGAAAGTTCCTTTGATTGCCAGCAACACTTACAGAGTCAAAGTCAAAGGACCAGACATCAAGTTTAGGCGTGTAATCCGGTGGAGCTGATGATCCTCAGGGAAGAGTAAGTAAGCACAGTTGTCTTTGGTATTTCTGGGTGATGGGTTCAAGGAACCTTCCCCTCCCCTCCCAAATATCTATATTCTGAAGTCTTATATAAAGTTACATGTAATTTACATATAAACTATCTTATTCTTCAATATATTTAAAATCATCTCTAGATTACTTATAATACCAAATATAAATGCTATGTAAACAGTTTTCAGACTCCATTGTTTAGGGAATATTAGTAAGAAAAACAGTCTGTACAGATTTGGTACAACTACAATTATTTTCTAAGCATTTTTAATTCTGAATTTTTTTGAATTTTTGAATGCAATCCCAACGTGCCAACTAGTGTTCTAAATTATTTGCATGTGTCAATTCACTGAATTCTTATAACTCTGAGGTTGGGGTTATTATCTCTGAAGATTAGGGGATTGTTTTATTAATTATCAAGCAGCCATTAGTGGGGGAATCTACATTAGAACCCAGCCAGTCTGGAACTAAATTCTGGATTTAATTATAATTTAAGACTGTTCTTCAAGTTAACTGTATCATAGTATTCAATAATTCTTTAAACAGTCATCACTTAATTCAGTAAATGATCACAGCCAATTATGAAAAGTTTTCTAAATGATCAGTTGTATTTGTAGAGGCCATAAATGAAACCCACTCATGAAATTTATTTAGTTTAGAATTACAAATGAGCTTTTTTTTTTTTCTTACAGGATAACATACTATTATGCTGAGATACTGGTGTGGGGCATTTTCTTTGACCTAGGAATAGAATGACATCTTTCATGCATTAAGTAAAGAATACAGTACGATTAAAGAAAAGTGACTTTTTAGTTAAGAGTTTATTTTGCCTATGTTCTCAAATGATTTCCATGCTACATTTAGCATAATTACCCAATCTGTAAATTATTTTAAGTAAGAAAACATGTCTGAATGCATTTACTTCCCATACCATGATTCTTTAAGAAAAAAACAAAACAAATAAATCTCTATTTTTGATAGTGATTATTAATTGGTGTAACTGACTATTTTTTTACTGCTTTTGCATACCTCTTGGTAAAACAAAACTCAAGAATTATTCACACAATCAATTTACATTGACAGTCCTTCCTATATTTTCAGGTTATATACTTAAGAAAATACTCGCTTACTAAATGGACATTTAGTGCTAAATAAAGGTAAAACATTGATTAAAACTGAAAAAATATTCTCTTCCTAGAGTTTTTATACAGAAAAATGAAACATAAAATTTGAAGATAAGTACTTTGTAAAAAAGAAAATAAAGAAGGCTCAGGGAATGTGTGGTAAAAATGGATCAGAATTTCAGAAAGCACATTGGTCAGCTTTATGTTAGGTACTGTAACTGAATACCTGAGGTCATCCATTTACAAAGAGAAAAGGTTCATTTTGGCTGACTGTTTTGGAGGTTTCTTTCCATGACAGGTTAGACCACTGTTTACAGGCCTATGGCAAGGGAATGTGTACCGTGGCAGTACTGTGGCCAAACTTTATCTCCTGACTGGGATACACAACTCCATGGTAAAGATCTTTAGCAGGGCCCACTGCTTCAAAGTTCTGCCACCTTCAATAAGCACAAACTAGGCACCAAATATTTAACACAAGGACTTTGAGATGACCCAAACCAGATCCAAACCACAGCAGATGGGGCTCAGGAAAAGCCCCAACAAGATAATTAAATTTTCGTCCAGATCTAAAGGTGATAAGGGAGAAAGCATATGGAAAGGCTGGGGCACAGAATTGTATGCAGAAGGAATATCCAGTACAGAGTTCTTGAGGTCACACTGTGTGAACACATATTAGGACCAGCAAAGAGGCCTCAAGCAGAGTGAGTTGGTAGGGAACTGCAAGACATGAGGTGAGAGAAATAACAGGTTCAAACAGTGTTGAGAAATACATACCTCATTAGGGGCTTTGACCCTGAGTGATATGGGAAAGCTTTGTATCATTTTGAGAGTGATATGTACTGGTTTGCATGTTAGTAGGGTGACACTTGCTTCTGTGTTGGGAGCAGGCTGTAGGCCACAAGGGGTCAGAGGCAGGGAAAGTGATGAGGGGGTATCACAATAATCCAGGTGAGAGGTGATGGGTAATGCTGACTATGGTGGTGGCCATTGGGGTGGTGGGAGTAGCTAGACTCTAAATTTGGAAAATGAAGAGAAATGGAATTATTGAGAGGCTAGAGGTGTATTGGAAGAGAAAATGAAATGACCGCAAGGTTTAGAGTTGAAACTGTGTAGTTTACACTGCTGAGGAAAAACTCAAAGACTCAAGATTTGGGAGGGTTGGAGGTCAGATGTTCTTTGTAGAACATTTTAAGAAGGTTCTATAGTATCTAATTTGATACCAAAGGACAGAAGCTCCATAGCAGACTGTTCGAGTGGCCAAATATAATGGCAGGTCACAAAAAAAGCCCCGTCCCAGATGCTCTCTTGGTTCTATACATCCACCTCTCATTTACATGCCACATCTCTGTAGATATAATGGGAACAGAAATGCTCTGGCTTCTTGGCTAGCATAAGAATTCATAAAGTGGGAAACATAAATGGAATTTTCTATAACTTCTTCCTTCAAATGATCCAAGTAGTAAATTCAAAGCATGGTATTCTGGAGGGAATGGTAAAAATCAGAGGATGTGAGACTGTTTGTCTACATCATTTTCCATGTAATTCACCAGTGTGGACCCTATGAGTGACTCAGGAAGTTGACAGTGGGCAATGACAACCTCAAAACAAGTAATGTTTCCAACTGTAGCTCCTATGCCACAATGCAGGATTCTGGCCTTAGGAGATTAACACAGACTCAAATACAGGTGCAGCATCCCAAATCCATAAACCTGAGACCTGAAATGCCCCCAAATCAGAAATATTTTGAGGATCAATGTGCCACTTTATATGAAAATTTTTACATCTGATCTCATGTGACAGGTCATAATCAAAATGTAACATTATGACAGGTCATAATCAAAATGTAAACATTAGTACAAAATCACATTCTGGCTGTCTGTATAAGCTATTTATAAAACAAGTGACTTCTGTGTTTAGACTTAGGTCCCATCCCCAAATATTGCATATTCCTTTGAATATGTAAATATCCCAAGATACCCCAAATTCCAAAACAATTCTGGTCTCAAGATTTTGGATAACTTTGACATGGTTTGAAGACCTTGACATGACACAGGTGTTCTTCTCCATCCCTAGAAGAAGTAGAATCTGGAGCAGTTAACCTTCCAGTGATAAGGAAGCAATAGTTGATCTACAATCTTGCTGTGTTAACACAGCTGTCCATATTCATGCACTCTGAAGGAACCTGTATAATTGGACATCCCTCAGATCATCACAGTTATAATGTATGCTCATACAGATGAATGTATAAGCAAAATGTGGCATACATATATATTGGAATGTTACTCAGTCATAAAAAAAGAATGTTTTTGACATCTTCTGAAAAAATGGATCTGGAGACTATTATCCTAGGCAAAATAAGCCAATCCCCAAAACCAAAGGTCAAATGTTCTCTCTGATATGTGGATGCTAATACAGAAGCGTGGGGGTGGGAGAAGTTCAGGAGATTATATAAATGGGCATTAGAGGAATGGACAGGGGATGGGAACAGAGAAGACCAAGGAGCAATTCTGACATACTCTCCTGTGTACATGTGTAAATATCCCACTGTGAATTTGCACATCATAGAAAACCACAAGATGGGGATCCTAATATAATAAAATGCACTCCATGTTTGTATAAGTAACTAAAATTATACTCTACTGTCATTATAACTAAAAAGAACAAAAATAAAGAATAAAGAAAAAAATTATGTTGATGGAATTACCCTGATGAGAACAGAGAAGTAAGAAATGGTAAGTATTTTGGAGGCCTTGGAAAGACATCTGCATTTGAGAGGTATAATATATATCTAGCAAAGATTCAGTTGATTAAGTGCTTATGGGCCCAGAAATCTAATAGGTGCCCCTTTACAAAAAAGGACAAATCATGGCATCTTTTATTTCCCAACACTGACAAGAAACCCATTGCCAAACTGGCCTTTTTAGGTTATGGGATTTGCATATTCCACAGTTGAGAATGCTTCTCTGTGCATTGAGAGACAAGGGAGATGGATAAGCTAGCATTGGGCAGCAGAAACACAATGAAGACTTGCAGGGTACTGAATCAAACCCTGTCATATGCAGCAGAGAACACTACAACTAGAAACACAGTTCTAGTAGAGACAGAATCCCTCCCAATGAAGTCAGAGTTAACCACCATGGATCAAATCCTATGAGGTCCTCAGGTCATAATGTCAAGCAGAACTGAAGAAATCCATCCTAAGATGGGGGGTCCAAGAGTCAGTCTAGAGGGGACAAATGAGTCATTCTTGACTGGCAGGGGAGATGGTACCTCACACTCAACCACCCTCAACTGCCACAGATGAGGTATGTGTGAGGGTCTCCCTACCAGCGACCCAGGAAGAAAATGTACATCTTAGTTTATAAATAGTTTCCACAGAGTCCAGTAGAATCTGCACGTAGTTTTTAGGACAGTTACAGAGGGCTGTGAAGTTGCAGAGAAAAGAAATTCTGATAGGCAGAGCTGCAGAGAAGTAGTGCATGTGGTTCTCCAATTTGTATGGAGAAAAAACTGGCCAAGGGAATGAAATATGTGGGTCCCTGGGGAAAATCAATAGCTTCTTTTTAGTCAGGAACAAGGAGATGAGTGGAATATCTGGAAGGTCAAAGAAAGGGAGGTCTGAGGCAGAAGCAGGTTATTGGATTGGTAAGAGTTAGTATGGAGTTTGAAGGTCTTAATCTTGCATGGTAACACTTGCCAGAGAGTACACACACACAAACACACCATGGAAAAGGCACTGAATTTTTATCCAGACATGATGACTAGCCTGTCTTCAGCCTTCCCAGGAATGACAAAAGAGTCAATAATGGAGTAGCATTAATGGAGAGATTGAGATATTGGTTACACCCAACAGCACAAACTCCCATTAAAACCAATATGTTAGTCCCACAGCCATGTCCAATCTGCTGCCAGAAGAAACATATCTTGATTCCTCTAATATAGTCCATTTTTCAAGAAAACTAAACAGCCATAGAACCACTGTAGGAGGGGCAGCAATTCACTTTGGCTGGGATCAACATATCAAAGTATGAGTTTGCCTTCCCCACCTTCAGATCCTCAGCCAGTACTGTGTGAGGGCATCTAGAATGTTTTATGTACAAACAAGTCTTCATCCAATTCATTGGACTAGAACCCCATTTACAAAAATAACTATGGGAACACAATCACAAACTTCATGAAGAGGAAGGAAGAGTATACAGTCCATAAATTGATACCCTGATGGAGGGATGGAGGGACATGACTGGAACACTAGATTAGAGGTGATACTCTGTCAAGATCAAGTGCCTTCCTGGAAGGCAACATAGGCAACATTATATAATGCTTTGTCCTCAACAGTTTGAATACATGGAACTAAAAGGTTGAATTAGAAGTAATTTCTTTTACCATGACTCCCAGTGACCAACTTGTATAATTTGTACATTTCCTACACTTCAGTTTAAATTCTGTGGGTCTAAAGAGTCTGATTTCCAAAGTGAGGTTTGCACCAGGAGACACTATAAGAGTCCTCTTAAACTTTAAGCTCTGACTACCTTTCACTTGGACTCCTCATGCTGAGATTCCTTCCCTGATGAAGTCACTGACACAGATCACTGGAAGCAGTAAGGCTGTTATTAGATTCTGGGAACAGAAAAGGATATATTTGGCACCCAAGTGGCACACCAAGGTGTCTCCTAAATGTTCCTGGCCAAAATTGATACCAAATCAATAGGTCATCACCCAGAGTATCTGAAGGTCATGGTGGCCAGGGGCTCAGATGCTTCAGTGATGAAGATGTGAATTATGCCACCAAGTACATCAGAAGTACTGGGCAGGGATGGAGAGGACAGGAGAGCAGGTAGGCAATGAACTTAAGATACACAGCAATTGGATTCAAGCTGTGGGAGTACAGACTACAGCAAATACCATGGTATGTCACTCCCATTTCTCCCTTGAGAATGAGCATATTCACTTTCTTCCTTCCTAAAAGCACTGGGATCTGACACACCTCAGAAGAATCCATTTCTCAGATTTGCCATCAGAGTCATTCAACCCAAAATCATACTCCAGGGGACAGCTCATCTTCACCCAGCCTGAAGGCAGGACAAACTGGAAGGCAATCTAGCACCAAGCTCTCTGCAGGATGGGCAGCAGACTCAGTCCCAATTGCAATTCAACTGTATTACTGCCCTGAAGTTTGGCTTCTTCCTCTGTCCAAATCTACTTCCCTTGTAGCTCAAGAGAACGTTCTCAAAATCACACCAGAACAATGTGCACAGAAACTCTTATCCCAGGGTCTGTCTCCTGGGGAACATAACTCATAGCAAGGGCATGTTGAGATGACTGCCAGTCAGCTCAAAGCAAGGACTGGTGGTGAGGCTGGGTATGCTGGTGACCATGGAGCTTGCTCTTGACCTCTGCTAACAAACACAGGATACCTTGGGGAGTCTGTAAATTTCCTCTGATAGTCTTTGATCATATTACACTATTTTGGACCTGAAATGGGCATGATTTAGAAAGAAACAAGAAAGTTTTCTCAAAACCACCTGTAAACTGAATTGTGTTAGAGAAAAGTCTGGAAATGCTAACAAGGAATTTGATGAAAGGTGGGCCTGTGGCAATAAATTGCATTTTTTCTTTGTGGTGCTGGGGATTTAAACCCAGGGTCTTCTGCATGTGAGGCAAGCACTCTACCAACTGAGCTATATCCCCAGCCCCAATAAATAGCATTTTTAATGATGCTGGTACTAGCTGAAAGATTAAAATAACACAATGAGAATATCAGTATCAAATTTTATTAGTGAAATGGACAAGATACACTGTATTTCAATTTGCTTCATTTGCATTAGTATTTTTGTAAGTAGTATCTCTGGAAACAATGACATATTCAATTTATTTAAAAAGAAGGAACAAATAACTTTCCAGTGTTCTCAAAACAACCATAATTTCATGCAGGGGAAAACATGCTACATTACCCAAGGTTACTCAGAAATTCAGGAACACAATTGTAATTCTGAATCCCAAAAAACTGTAGAATAAGTTAGAAGAACATTATAGGGGATGGATTAGGTTTTACACAAGTTTCATGAAAATTAAAGAGGAACTAAAAATAAAGTGTTTAAAAATTAAATCAGCTCTCTCCCTCTCCAAAATGGATAAAATTATAATGAGGAATTAATTATGTCTAGGTTAATTTAAGCCACTTAAGAAATGACTTGGCACTTCTTCAGCCAAAACATGATCATTCCATTCAACATAAATTATTGTAAAATTTAAAATGATCAGTTAGCAATTTCTATTAATTGATTAGTATTAAATAAAAATAAGGGAACCTATTTCATGTATGAATCTTCCCAAAAATTTCCAACATTTTTCTGAATTAGTCTAATAACAAATTAGATCATGGTGCTGGGAAAACTGGAAACCCATATGCAGTAAAATGAAATTAAACCACTATTTCTCACCCTGCACAAATTTCCACTCAAAATGGATCAAGGACCTAGAAATTAGACCAGAGACCCTTCATCAAATAAACAGAAAAGTAAGTCCAAATCTTCATGTCGGCTTAGGGCCAGACTTCTTTAACATGACTCCCAAAGCACAAGAAATAAAAGCAGGAATCAATAATTGGGGTAGATTCAAACTAAAAAGATTTTCTCAGCAAAGGAAACAATTAACAATGTGAAGAAACAGCCTACAGAGTGGGAGAAAATCTTTGCCCCATGCACTTCAGATAGAGCATTAATCTCCAGAATCTATTACAAACTCAAGAAACTTGACACCAAGAATACAAATAATCCAATCAATAAATGGCCTAAGGAAATGAGCAGACACTTCACAGAAGTAGATCTACAAGCAATCAACAGATACATGAAAAAATGTTCAACAACTTTAGTAATAAGAGAAATGAAAATCAAAAATTTCCTAAGATTTTATCTTATCCTAATTTGAGTAGCTATTATCAAGAATGTAAGCAATAAGAGGTGTTGGTGAGGATGTGGGGTAAAAGGTACACTCATACATTGCCGGTTTTTTTGTAAATTTGTGCAGCATCTCCAGAAAGCAGAATCTCTCTGGAGAGTTCTTAGAAAATGTGAAATGAAACCACCATTTGACCCAGCTATCCCACTTCTTGGCCTAAACCCAGAGGGATTAAAATCAGCATACTATAGTAACACAGTTAAATCAATGTTTATGGCACCTCAATTCACAATCACTAGATTGTGGAAACAAAGTAGATGCCCTTCAATAGATGAATGGATAAAGAAACTGAGGCATACATACACAATGGAGTATTATTCAGCCATAAAGAAGAAAAAATTATAGCATTTGAAGATAAATGGAAGGAGTTGGAGAATACCATGCTAAGAGAAATAGGCCAATCCCAAAAAACCAAAGGTCATATGATTTCTCTGGTAAGTAGATAATGATACATAATGGGGAGGGAGAAGACAAGAATGGAGGAAGAATGAATTGTGGAGAGGGAAATGTGGGGTGGGGTGGGGACAGGGGAAGGAAAATAAGAGAATGAGACAAACATCATTACCCTATGTACATGTTTGATTATGCAAATGGTGTGAATCTACTTCATGTAAAACCAGAGAAACAGAAGTTGTACCCCATTTCTGTACTATGAATTAAAATTTAAAAATTGAAAAAAAATTATATCAAATGGATTTTTTGACAGAAAAATGATTTCTAAATAATTGGGAGAACAGGAAGCATTATCATTTCCAAACAAAGTATATTCTTTGTCCAAATTTTAGAAAACTAGATTATTGAATGATAACTCTGAAAGTTAAAATGTGGAACTTTGAAAAAACATAAGCAGTGATTTACTTCTTGATTTCATGTTGTTGGTAGTACTAACTGTGTACGAAAGCATAACCTGATGAGAGCAAAGCTGGCCTACAGTCGGAACTCTGGATTACTTATGGAATGATCCCACTATCCCTATTTTTTCTAGTGTTTTGAGCATGAAGGGGTGCTGTATTTTATCAAATGCTTTTTCTGCATCCATTGAAATAATCATGTGATTCTTGACTTTAAGTCTATTGATATGGTGAATTACATTTATTGATTTCCTGATGTTGAACCAACCTTGCATCCCTGGGATGAAACCCACTTGATCATGGTGCACTATCTTCTTAATATGTTTTTGCATGCGATTTGCTAAAATTTTGTCGAGAATTTTTGCATCGATGTTCATTAAGGATATTTGTCTGAAATTTTCTTTCCTTGATGAGTCTCTGTCTGGTTAAGGTATCAGTGTGATATTGGCTTCATAGAATGAGTTTGGGAGGGTTCCCTTCCTCTTCTATTTTATGGAATACTTTGAGAAGTATTGGAATGAGCTCTTTTAAAGGTTTTGTAGAACTCGGCTGAGAACCCATCTGGTCCCGGACTTTTCTTTGTTGGTAAGCTTTTGATGAATTCTTCTATTTCAGTACTTGAAATTGGTCTATTTAAATTGTGTATGTCCTCCTCATTCAGTATAGGCAATTCATATGTCTCTAGAAACCTGTTGATGTCTTCGAAATTTTCTATTTTGTTGGAGTATAGATTTTCAAAATAGCTTCTAATTATGTTTTGTATTTCAATCCTGTCTGTTGTGATATTTCCTTGTTCATTCCTGAATTTTAGTGATTTGAGTTTTCTCTCGTCTTCTCTTTGTTAGTGCTGCTAAAGGTTTATCAATTTTGTTTATTTTTTTCAAAGAACCAACTATTTGTCAATTTTTTGTATTGTTTCTCTTGTTTCAATTTCATTGATTTCAGCTCTGAGTTTAACTATTTCCTGTCTTCAACTACTTTTGGTGCTGTTCTGTTCTTCTTTTTCTAGGGCTTTGAGCTGTAGTGTTAGATCGTTTATTTGTTGAGTTTTACTTCTTTTATTAAATGCGCTCCATGAAATAAATTTCCCTCTAAGTACTGCTTTCATAGTGTCCCAGAGATTTTGATATGATGTTTCTTTGTTCTCATTTACCTCTAAGAATTTTTTAATTTCCTTCCTAATATCTTCTGTTATCCATTCATCATATAATAGCATATTGTTTAATCTCCAGATGTTGGAATAGTTTCTGTGTTTTACTCTTTCATTTATTTCTAACTTCAATCCATTATGATCTGATAGAATACATGGCAGTGTCTCTATCTTCTTGTATTTGCTAACATTAGCTTTGTGGCATAATATATGGTCTATTTTAGAGAAGGATCCATGTGCTGCTGAGAAGAAAGTGTACTCGCTCTTGGTTGGATGGTATATTCTATAAATGTCTGTTAAGTCTAAATTATTGATTGTGTTATTGAGATCTATGGTTTCTTTGTTCAATTTTTGTCTGGAAGATCTGTCCAGTGGTGAGAGAGGCGTGTTAAAATCACCTAGTATTATTGTGTTATGGTCTATTTTGTTTCTGAAATTGAGAAGGATTTGTTTGACATACATGGATGAGCTATGGTTGGGGGCATAGATGTTTATGATTGTTATATCTTGCTGATTTATGCTTCCCTTAAGCAGTATGAAATGACCTTCTTTATCCCTTCTGACTAACTTTGGCTTGAAGTCCACATTATCTGAAATGAGGACGGATACTCCAGCTTTTTTGCTGAGTCCATGTGCATGGTATATTTTTCCCCACCCTTTCACCTTTAGTCTATGGGTATCTTTTTCTATGAGGTGAGTCTCTTGTAGGCAACATATTGTTGGATCTTTCTTTTTAATCCAATCTGCCAGTCTATGTCTTTTGATTGATGAATTCAGGCCACTAGCATTCAGGGTTATTATTGAGATATGATTTGGTTTTCCGGTCATTTGGTTCATTTTTAAAATTTTATTTATTTATTTGTTTGACACAACTTGTTTCCTCCTTTATTTGACAATTCCTTTAGGATATTTCCTCCCTTTGCTGATTTGCTTCTTTGTTTTTCATCTCTTCCTCGTGGAATATTTTGCTGAGAATATTCTGTAATGCTGGCTTTCTTTTTGTAAATTCTTTTATCTTTTGTTTATCATGGAAGTATTTTATTTCATCGTCAAATTTGAAGGTAAGTTTTGCTGGGTATAAGATTCTTGGTTGGCATCCATTTTCTTTCAGGGCTTGAAAAATGTTCCAGGCCCTTCTAGCTTTTAGGGTCTGCATTGAGAAGTCTGCTGCTAACTGTATTGGTTTCCCCCTGAATGTAATTTGGTTATTTTCTCTCACAGCCTTTAAAATTCTGTCTTTATTTTGTATGTTAGGTATTTTCATTATAATGTGCCTTGGTGTGGGTCTGTTGTAATTTTGTGTATTTGGAGTCCTATAAGCCTCTTGAACTTGATTTTCCATTTCATTCTTCAGATTTGGGAAATTTTCTGATATTATTTCATTGAATAGATTGTTCATTCCTTTGGTTTGTTTCTCTAGGCCTTCCTCAATCTCAATAATTCTTAAATTTGGCCTTTTCATGATATCCCATAGTTCTTGTAGATTCTGTTCATGATTACCATCTTTTGTGTTTGTTCAACTTTGTTTTCAAGGTTAAATATTTTGTCTTCAATATTGAGGTTCTGTTTTCCAGGTGTTGTATCCTACTGGATATGCTTTCTATGGAGTTCTTAATTTGGTTTACTGTTTCCTTCATGTCAAGAATTTTTGTGTGGTTTTTTTTTCAATATCTCTAACTCTTTATTGAAATGATCTTTTGCTTCCTGTATTTGCTCTTTTAACTGTCGATTGGTGTGATCATTCAATGCCTGCATTTGCTCTTTCATCTCATCGTTTGCTTCCCTGATCATTTTAATTATGTACATTCTGAACTCCTTTCTGTCATTTCTTCTGCCATGCTGTTATTAGGTTTTATTGATGTAACATCTAGGTTTGTTTGCAGCATTTTCTTTCCTTGTTTTCTCATATTGTTCAGGTATCAGTGGACCGCTGAGATATTGCAGATTTCTTCTATTGACTTACAATGTCCTTGAAGATTTCTATATATATCCCCTCTTAGCCTTCAGTAGGCTGAAGTCTTGGAGGAATTTGATACTGCGGTGCTCCACAAGGAAGCTGCATCTCTAGGAGTGTTGGCCTTCAGATGGGTTATATTCCCTGCTAGTGGGTAGAGGTGCCTCCACTTTTTGACCAATGGTAATCCAAAGGAGACCTAGGCTGCGGGTTGAGGCAAGACCTGTTTGGGCCTGTGTCTCTGGTTTTACCGTCCTTGTGGAGAAACCTCACCAGGCAGGGAAGAATCACCCAGTGGGGAGGTCTCGCTGGTCAGTTCCCTCCTAGAGGTTCCCCTCAATTTACATCTACTGCCTGGGCTGGGCTGCCTTCCTCTGCAAAGTTCCCAGGGGCCCGGCCCTACCTCCTGGGCCTGGGAGCCTCACCCTTCCCAGATGAATCTCCTTAGGCTGCCCCTCCTCAGAGAATCTGCCTGCAGCCCTGGAACCTTCGCTCCGCCCCTAAGCGTGTCTCTGTGGGGCTCTTCCACCAAGAAGCCTCCTAGATCCTGGGACCCTGCTCTGTACCTAATCGCCTGGCTATTTGGCCCCTCCTCTGAGCAGCCTCCTGGGGCCCTGTACCTGAGTCCCAGAGACCTGCCACATGCCTGTTCCTCCAGAGAGCCGCCCAGTGTTCTGGTGCAGTCACTAGGAATCCAAGCAACTCACTGTGTGCCTCCTCTTCCCACCAACTACCCGTAGCTCGGGGCAATCAATCACTCCGAGTCGAAGTGACCCGCCCTGTTCCTCCTCCTCCTCCAGGTAACCCCCTGTGTGTTCAGGAGCGGTCGCTCTGAGTGGCTCTGAATCCACGTGACCCACTGCACCCATCCTCTGGGCAATCGCCCAGAGCTTTGGTGCGACCACTCGAGACCAAGCGACCCACCGCACTTCTCCTCCAGGCAGCGCCCCTGTGTTCAGGCGCTGTCACTTTAAGTCCAAACAACTCACCAATCGCCTCCTCCTTTGAGCAGACATCTGGAGCTCTAATGCAGTCACTGTAAGTCCAAACGACCTGCCGATCTCCTCCTCCTCCTCCTCCTCCTACTCCTCAGGGCAGGCCCCAGTGTTCAGAAGTGGTATGAGTCCAAACAGCTCGCCATGCTGCTCCTCCTCTGGCAACCGCCTGTAGCTCTGGTATAGCCACTCCGAATCCAAGCTGCCCTGCTCCTCCTTCTCCTTGTGTCCTCAGGGCAGGCCCCGGTGTTCAGAAGCAGTCCGCTCTAAGTCCAAACAGCTCACCGCGCGGCTTCTCCCCTGGCAACCACCTGTAGCTCTGGTATAGTCATTCCGAATCCAAGCTGCTGCGCTCCTCCTCCTCCTCCTCAGGGCAGGCCCCAGTGTTCTGAGTCCACACAGCTCTCCTCGCTGCTCCTCCCCTGGATAGCCCCCAGAGCCCCAGTGGTTGCTCTGAGTCCCAGCGCTGTGCTGAGCGGCCTCCTCTACGACGCTCCCAGTTGTCCCATGTCCACTTCTGTATATGTCAAAAGAAGATGGGAGAAACTTGCATTTCAGTGGGCCATTAAAACCATCTTGTGTGAGAAAGGTCTTTGGGTATGGAGTCTCTAAGGAAGTGACCTCACTTCCTTGACAGTAGAATACACAGAACTTGGAACCCTAGTAGCTAGGCACCCACATTCCAGATAAACTCCCATTCTGCTCACTTGTGTTGAGACAGCAAGTCCAGAGTCAGGAGTTCTTGTTGTCTACTCATCTTTGGATGTTTATTTCTCAGGAAAGTCCCTAGTAGGGACCGTTCCCAAGATTGGAAGCTCTGTGTCAATGTTTGGACCAACAACTCTGGTGATATTTCCCAAGAAGACCAGAGGTGAAAGAGGACAGGCCATTGGAAGTGAGTAGAGTCTAGTCCTCCACTCAGATTCCCATTTAGATATAGCACCAGACCTCAGAAGTTTTTGTCTGTGTATCTTTATATTTGTGTCTCATATTTGTGACTCATTGAATTTGATGTTGATCAAGCTGTGATACTATCCTTTAAAAGAGTGCCACCTTGCATCATTCCCTCCACACCTCAGAGGGACATAACATATTTCAGTGAGTACAAACTAGTGATTCACAAGCCATAGTAACTATACTTCCTATCAAATCTTCTCTAAACACCTTAGAGAGCCTTTCTAATTACCTCTCAGAGAGGCTGCAATACACACCTCAAACATTTGACTCACCACAGAGACCTTTCCATTACATGCAAATAGCCCTTCTGTTCACTTAAGTGAACACTTAAATTCTCATCAATAAGCCTTCCTACAAACCTCATAAAACCCTCCTACACCCTTCAGAGAGCCCTCCCTACAAATCAGAGAGCCCAGCATACATAAAAATGAGAACCCACTTAACACCTCAGAGAATCTTTTCTTCACATCTCAAACTCACTTTCCTACATGTCTAAAAAATGGCTCTCTACTAATACCAAGAACTTTTTCTACACACCTCAAATTCCCATTAATATACCCCATAGGGACACTGCCTCCACACTTTATTGAGCAACACTTATACAACTCAGAAAGACTTTCCTATACACACCAGTGTGTACTCACTATAAATTCCAGTGAGATGTTCATTCAAATCTCAGAATTCGATGCTATAAACAACAACACATCGTACTAAACATCTCAAATACCACTTACTACTCACCAAAATGCCTTCTCTACTCACCACTGTGGGTTAGCCTGACAAACCTCAGAGAAGACTCTGGATACACTGTTAAGTGGCCTTCCTAAACAATGTAGGGATTCCCCTATTATACTCAAAGAATATTCCCATTATATCTCATTGTGTTCTACCTAGTCATATCAGATAGATTTCATTATTCATTTCTGAGGGCCCTAACTACACAACAGAGAGCACTCCTATGCAGACAAAAGCCCTTCTACACTCTTCGTAGGTTCCTCCTGCACACTTAACAGAGGCCTCCCTACACACCTCAAATCATCTGCACTACAAATCTCAGAGAATCTTCCCTTCACACTTCAGTGAACACTTCCTGCAGACATAGCAGTCACCTCTCCACACAGCTCAGAGCCCTACCTACTCATATCAAGGGCCCATTCTACAGAATTCAGAGGGACATCCATACACAACTTAGACACATTTCCTATGCACATTATTTACCAATCACTGTATCAATGTTGGGACCAGAGAACCGTTGCTAAACACCACATACCATGCCTCTACACACCTCAGAATGACTTATTTTCACTATTCAGAAGGCACTGTTACACACTTCATAGAGCCCTCCTTTCAAACTTCTGTTTGTCCTCATTTATCTCAGAGATCTCTCCTGACTCACCATAGATTTTCATAAATACATACCTCAGTTAACTTTTAATTTTTACCAGTGAGCACTCACCTTATACATCTCATTCAACAGTTCTCCCTACAATCTAAGAGAGGCTCCTATACAAACCTCAGAATGCCATTTCAACAAATCTTTTAAAACCCTACCTACACATCTCTTGTAGCCCACAAATCTAACCAAAAAGCCCTCCTTTTACCTCCAAGGGCCAAAACTACAAACTTAAAAGAACCACCAAGATACTTTGAGTATCCTACCAAAACACCACACAGTTACTCTCTTCTATCCTCAAATATTCCTCTCACCACACCAGAATTTATTCTTTTTTTATTTTAATTTATTTTTATTGTAAACAAATGGGATATATGTTGTTTCTGTTTGTACATGGAGTAACAGCATACCATTTGCATCATCATATATTTACATAGGGTAATGATGTTTGATTCATTCTGTTATTTTTCCCTTCCCCCACCCCTCCCACCCATCTTTTCCTCTATACAGTCCCTCCTTCCTCTAGCCTGGCCCCCCCAATGCCCATGATGTGTCATCATCTGCTTATCAGCGAGATCATTCATCCTTTGGTTTTTTGAGATTGGCTTCTCACTTAGCATGACACTCTTCAATTTCATCCAGTTGCCTGCAAATGCCATAATTTTATTGTTCTTTATAGCTGAGTAATATTCCATTGTACATATATATACCACAGTTTCCTTATTCATTCATCAATTGAAGGACATCTAGGTTGGTTCCACAGTCTGGCTATTGTGAATTGAGCAGATATGAACATTGATGTGGCTGTATCTCTATAGTATGCTGATTTTAAGTCCTTTGGGTATAGGCCAAGGAGAGGGATAGCTGGGACAAATCTTGTTTCCATTCCAAGTTTTCTAAGGAATCTCCACACTGCTTTCCAGAGTGGCTGCACTAATTTGCAGCCCCACCAGCAATGTATGAGTGTACCTTTTTCCCCACATCCTCTCCAACACCTGTTGTTGCTTGTATTCTTGATAATCACCATTCTAATTGGGATGAGATGGAATCTTAGGGTATTTTTGATTTGCATTTCTCTTATTAATAAAGATGGTGAACATTGTTTCATATGTTTGTTGATTGCTTGAAGATCTTCTTCTGTGAAGTGTCTGTTCAAATCCTAGCCCATTTGTTGATTGGGTTATTTCTATTCTTGGTTTAAAGTTTTTCTGAGTTCTTATATATTCTGGAAATTAGTATTCGATCTGAAGTATGAGTGGCAAAGATATTCTTCCACTCTGTAGGCTCTCTCTTCACATTGTTGATAGTTTCCTTTGATGAGAGAAAGCTATTTAGTTTGAATCTATCCCAGTTATTGATTCTTGCTTTTATTTCTTGTGCTATGGTATGGGAGTCCTGTTAAGGAAGTCTGATCCCTAAGACAACAAGTTGAAGATTTGGACCTACTTTTTCTTCTATAAGATGCAGGGTCTCTGGTCTGATTTCGAGGGTCCTTGATCCATTGTGAGTTAATTTTTGTGCAGAGAGAAAGATAGGGGTTTGGTTTCATTCTGTTGCATAAGGATTTCCAGGTTTTCCAGCACCATTTATTGAACAGGCTATCTTTTCTCCATTGCATTTTTTGGCACCTTCGTCTAGTAAGAGAAAATTGTATTTATTTGGGTTTGTGTCCGTGTCCTCTATTCTGTACCATTGATCTACCTATCTATATTGGTGCCAATACCATGCATTTTTGTTACTATTTCTTTGTAGTATAGTTGAAGTTCTGGTATTGTGATACCCCTGTTTTATTCTTCCTGCTAAGGATTGCTTTAGCTATTCTGGATTTCTTATTCTTCCAGATGAATTTCATGATTGCTTGCTCT
>NW_027632772.1:71222-130642 GCF_902686455.1 Sciurus vulgaris | reverse complement strand
GGAAACTCTGCGTATTTTCTGTTATGCTCTTTCCCACTCAGGCCCCAACATCTCAGCACTCGACTTCCAGTTGCTCAGGACAAATACGTTTTGTATGGCTCTTGTAGTCCTCTAACGTGCAAGTTGAGAAGGGCTAAAATGGAAGTTACTTTTGTGAGAAAGTTGCACGAATGGAATTCAGTGAAACTTTGCGCATCATCTCCCTTCCGCATCCTCACCTTGCTGCGCACAGGGCGTCGTTCCTCCATGCACGGTGCTTCTGTTATAAAATACTGTTTCGATTTCCATGAATAGAGCTTTCCCTATGCAGGCAGATTAAGGCTGCAACTGAATTGCTTTTTCTGAGTGAATGTACGACCGGCTCTCCATGCACCTCTGGGTTTTTTTCTTTTTTCATTCCCACTCTGTCCTCAACACCTGAGTACACTACCTCCAGGTTTTCAAGACAAGCCTCTCATGCATTCCTGTTTAAGTACTCTAACATGCAAGTTGAATATTGTTGAAATTGAAGTTGCTTTTCTGAGACAGTTTCACCAATGGAATTCAGTGAAACTTTGCCTGTCATCTCCCTTCCTCATTCCCACTTTGCTTCTCAGAAGACATGGTACCACCATGCACGGTGCTTCTGTTTTAACAAACTGTTTCCATTCCCACCAATTGAGCTTCCCCTATGCACACAGTGTTAGGCTGCTGCTGAATTGCATTTTCTGAGCAAAGCACCACTAGATTTCAATGAAAATCGGGGTATTTTCTCTTTGTTCATTCCAACTCAGCATCTGAGCACTCTACCTCCAGATTATATATACAAGCCCATTCTGTATTCCTGTTGCAGTACGTGCAAGTTGAGAAGGGCTGAAATGGAAGTTACTTTTGTGAGAAAGTTGCACGAATGGAATTCAGTGAAACTTTGCGTATCATCTCCCTTACGCATACCCACCTTGCTGCGCACAGGGCGTCGTTCCTCCATGCACGGTGCTTCTGTTATAAAATACTGTTTCGATTTCCATGAATAGAGCTTTCCCAATGCAGGCAGATTAAGGCTGCAACTGAATTGCTTTTTCTGAGTGAATGTACGACCGGCTCTCCATGAACCTCTGGGTTTTTTTCTTTTCGTCATTCAACACCTGAGTACACTACCTCCAGGTTTTCAAGACAAGCCCCTCATGCATTCCTGTTTAGGTACTCTAACATGCAAGTTGAATATTGTTGAAATTGAAGTTGCTTTTCTGAGACAGTTTCACCAATGGAATTCAGTGAAACTTTGCCTGTCATCTCTCTTCCTCATTCCCACTTTGCTTCTCAGAAGACAAGGTACCACCATGCACTGTGCTTCTGTTTTAACAAACTGTTTCCATTCCCACCAATTGAGCTTCCCCTATGCACGCAGTGTTAGGCTGCTGCTGAATTGCATTTTCTGAGCAAAGCACCACTAGATTTCAATGAAAATCGGGGTATTTTCTCTTTTCCTCATTCCAACTCAGCATCTGAGCACTCTACCTCCAGATTATATATACAAGCCCATTCTGTATTCCTGTTGCAGTACGTGCAAGTTGAGACGGGCTGAAATGGAAGTTACTTTTGTGAGAAATTTGCACGAATGGAATTCAGTGAAACGTCGCTTATCATCTCCCTTCCGCATACCCACCTTGCTGCGCACAGGGCGTCATTCCTCCATGCACGGTGCTTCTGTTATAAAAAACTGTTTCGATTTCCATGAATAGAGCTTTCCCTATGCACGCAGATTAAGGCTGCAACTGAATTGCTTTTTCTGAGTGAATGCATGACCGGCTTCCGTGAACCTTTGGGTTTTCTCTTTTTCTCATTCCCACTCTGTCCTCAACGTCTGAGCACTCTGCCTCCACGTCTTCTACACAAGCCCCTCACGTATTGCTGTTTAGGTACGCTAACATGCAATTCGAACAGGGCTGATGTTGAAGTTGCTTTTCTGAGACATTTGCACGAATGGAATTCAGTGAAACTTTGCCTATCATCTCCTTTCCTCATACACACTGTGCTCCTCAGAAAGCGAGGTTCCACCATGCACGGTGCTTCTGTGTTAACAAACTCCTTCGATTTCCATGAATCGAGCCTCCCCTGTGCACGCAGTGTAAGGCTGCTGCTGAATTGCGTTTTCTGAGCAAATGCAGGACATGATTTCAATGAAACTCGGCGTATTTTCTGTTTTGCTCTTTCCCATTCACCCACAACATCTCGGCACTCTACTTCCAGGTGTTCAGGAAAAACTCCTGTGGTATTTTTCATGAGAAACTCGAACGTGCCAATTAAATAGGGCTGAAATTGAAGTTACTTTTCTGAGAAATTTTCACGAATGAAATTCAATGAAACGTTGCCTCTCATCTCCCTTCCTCATACACACTTTGCTGCGCACAGGGAGGGGTTCCAGAATGCACGGTGCTTCGGTTATAAAAAACTGTTTCGATTTCCATAAAGAGAGTTTTCCATATGCACGCAGTGTTAGGCTGCAACTGAATTGCTTTTTCGGAGTGAATGTACGATGGGCTCTCCATGAACCTCTGGTTTTTTTCTTTTCGTCATTCCCACTCTGTCCTCAACACATGAGTACACTACCGCCAGGTTTTCAAGACAAGCCCCTCATGCATTCCTGGTTTGGTACTCTAACATGCAGGTTGAATAATGCTGAAATTGAAGTTGCTTTCTGAGACAGTTTCCCGATTGGAATTCAATGAAAGGTTGCCTATCATCTCCACTCCTCATACCCTCTTTGCTCCGCAAAAGAGGTGTACCACCATGCACGGTGCTTCTGCTATAGCAAACTGTCCATTTCCATGAATTCAGCTTTACCGATGCACGCATTGTTAGACTGCTACTGAATTGGGATTTCTGAGCGCAGGCACGAATGATTTCAATGAAATTCTGGGTATTTTACTCTTTCCAACTCAGTCCCCACCATCTCCGCACTCGACTTCCACGTACTCTAGACAAGTCCTTTTTGCATTGCTGTTGAGGTACTCTAACGTGGAAGTTGAAAAGGGCTGACATTGAAGTTGCTTTTCTGAGAAAGTTTCACGAATGAAGTTCAATAAAACTTTGAAATATCATCTTCCTTTCGCATGAACGCTTTGCTGCGCACAGGGCATGGTTCCACCATGCACGGTGCTTCAGGCTGCAGCTGAGTTGCTTTCTCTGAGTGAATGCACGACCGGCTTGCCATAAACCTCTGGGTTTTCTCTTTTTCTCATTCCCACTCTGACCTCAACGTCTGAGCACTCTGCCTTCAGGTCTTCAACACAAGACCGTCATGTACTGCTGTGTAGGTACTCTAACATGCAAGTTGAATAGGGACGAAAAAGAGGTGGTTTTCTGAGACAGTTTCACGAATGGAATTCAGTGAAACTTTGCCTAATCATCTCCTTTCCTCATACACACTGTGCTCCTCAGAAGGCGAGGTTCCACCATGCACGGTGCCTCTGTTTTAACAAACTGTTTCGATTCCCATGAACTGAGCTTTCCTTATGCACGCAGAGTGTTAGGCAGCTGCTGAGTTGCGTTTTCGGAGCAAATGCACGACTTGATGTCAAGGAAACTCTGCGTATTTTCTGTTATGCTCTTTCCCACTCAGACCCCAACATCTCAGCACTCGACTTCCAGTTGCTCAGGACAAATACGTTTTGTATGGCTCTTGTAGTCCTCTAACGTGCAAGTTGAGAAGGGCTAAAATGGAAGTTACTTTTGTGAGAAAGTTGCACGAATGGAATTCAGTGAAACTTTGCGTATCATCTCCCTTCCGCATACCCACCTTGCTGCGCACAGGGCGTCGTTCCTCCATGCACGGTGCTTCTGTTATAAAATACTGTTTCGATTTCCATGAATAGAGCTTTCCCTATGCAGGCAGATTAAGGCTGCAACTGAATTGCTTTTTCTGGGTGAATGTACGACCGGCTCTCCATGAACCTCTGGGTTTTCTCTTTTCGTCATTCCCACTCTGTGTTCTCAACACCGTGAGTACACTACCTCCAGGTTTTCAAGACAAGCCCCTCATGCATTCCTGTTTAGGTACTCTCACATGCAAGTTGAATATTGTTGAAATTGAAGTTGCTTTTCGGAGACAGTTTCACCAATGGAATTCAGTGAAACTTTGCCTGTCATCTCCCTTCCTCATTCCCACTTTGCTTCTCAGAAGACAAGGTACCACCATGCACGGTGCTTCTGTTTTAACAAACTGTTTCCATTCCCACCAATTGAGCTTCCCCTATGCACGCAGTGTTAGGCTGCTGCTGAATTGCATTTTCTGAGCAAAGCACCACTAGATTTCAATGAAAATCGGGGTATTTTCTCTTTTCCTCATTCCAACTCATGCATCTGAGCACTCTACCTCCAGATATATATACAAGCCCATTCTGTATTCCTGTTGCAGTACGTGCAAGTTGAGACGGGCTGAAATGGAAGTTACTTTTGTGAGAAAGTTGCACGAATGGAATTCAGTGAAACGTCGCTTATCATCTCCCTTCCGCATACCCACCTTGCTGCGCACAGGGCGTCATTCCTCCATGCACGGTGCTTCTGTTATAAAAAACTGTTTCGATTTCCATGAATAGAGCTTTCCCTATGCACGCAGATTAAGGCTGCAACTGAATTGCTTTTTCTGAGTGAATGCATGACCGGCTTCCGTGAACCTTTGGGTTTTCTCTTTTTCTCATTCTCACTCTGTCCTCAACGTCTGAGCACTCTGCCTCCACATCTTCTACACAAGCCCCTCACGTATTGCTGTTTAGGTACTCTAACATGCAAGTCGAACAGGGCTGATGTTGAAGTTGCTTTTCTGAGACATTTGCACGAATGGAATTCAGTGAAACTTTGCCTATCATCTCCTTTCCTCATACACACTGTGCTCCTCAGAAAGCGAGGTTCCACCATGCACGGTGCTTCTGTGTTAACAAACTCCTTCGATTTCCATGAATCGAGCCTCCCCTGTGCACGCAGTGTAAGGCTGCTGCTGAATTGCGTTTTCTGAGCAAATGCAGGACATGATTTCAATGAAACTCGGCGTATTTTCTGTTTTGCTCTTTCCCATTCACCCACAACATCTCGGCACTCTACTTCCAGGTGTTCAGGAAAAACTCCTGTGGTATTTTTCATGAGAAACTCGAACGTGCCAATTAAATAGGGCTGAAATTGAAGTTACTTTTCTGAGAAATTTTCACGAATGAAATTCAATGAAACATTGCCTCTCATCTCCCTTCCTCATACACACTTTGCTGCGCACAGGGAGGGGTTCCAGAATGCACGGTGCTTCGGTTATAAAAAACTGTATCGATTTCCATAAAGAGTTTTCCATATGCACGCAGTGTTAGGCTGCAACTGAATTGCTTTTTCTGAGTGAATGTACGATGGGCTCTCCATGAACCTCTGGGTTTTTTCTTTTCGTCATTCCCACTCTGTCCTCAACACCTGAGTACACTACCTCCAGGTTTTCAAGACAAGCCCCTCATGCATTCCTGGTTTGGTACTCTAACATGCAGGTTGAATAATGCTGAAATTGAAGTTGCTTTTCTGAGAAAGTTGAACGAATTGGAATTCAATGAAACCTTGCCTATCATCTCCACTCCTCATACCCTCTTTGCTCTGCAAAAGAGGTGTATCACCATGCACGGTGCTTCTGCTATAGCAAACTGTCCATTTCCATGAATTCAGCTTTACCTATGCACGCATTGTTAGACTGCAACTGATTTGGGATTTCTGAGCGCAAGCACGAATGATTGCAATGAAATTCTGGGTATTTTCTCTTTCCAACTCAGTCCCCACCATCTCAGCACTCGACTTCCACGTACTCTAGACAAGTCCTTTTTGCATTGCTGTTGAGGTACTCTAACGTGGAAGTTGAAAAGGGCTGACATTGAAGTTGCTTTTCTGGGAAAGTTTCACGAATGAAGTTCAATAAAACTTTGAAATATCATCTTCCTTTCGCATGAACGCTTTGCTGCGCACAGGGCATGGTTCCACCATGCACGGTGCTTCAGGCTGCAGCTGAGTTGCTTTCTCTGAGTGAATGCACGACCGGCTTGCCATAAACCTCTGGGTTTTCTCTTTTTCTCATTCCCACTCTGACCTCAACGTCTGAGCACTCTGCCTTCAGGTCTTCAACACAAGACCGTCATGTACTGCTGTGTAGGTACTCTAACATGCAAGTTGAATAGGGACGAAAAAGAGGTGGTTTTCTGAGACAGTTTCACGAATGGAATTCAGTGAAACTTTGCCTAATCATCTCCTTTCCTCATACACACTGTGCTCCTCAGAAGGCGAGGTTCCACCATGCACGGTGCCTCTGTTTTAACAAACTGTTTCGATTCCCATGAACTGAGCTTTCCTTATGCACGCAGAGTGTTAGGCAGCTGCTGAGTTGCGTTTTCGGAGCAAATGCACCACTTGATGTCAAGGAAACTCTGCGTATTTTCTGTTATGCTCTTTCCCACTCAGACCCCAACATCTCAGCACTCGACTTCCAGTTGCTCAGGACAAATGCGTTTTGTATGGCTCTTGTAGTCCTCTAACGTGCAAGTTGAGAAGGGCTAAAATGGAAGTTACTTTTGTGACAAAGTTGCACGAATGGAATTCAGTGAAACTTTGCGCATCATCTCCCTTCCGCATACCCACCTTGCTGCGCACAGGGCGTCGTTCCTCCATGCACGGTGCTTCTGTTATAAAATACTGTTTCGATTTCCATGAATAGAGCTTTCCCTATGCAGGCAGATTAAGGCTGCAACTGAATTGCTTTTTCTGGGTGAATGTACGACCGGCTCTCCATGAACCTCTGGGTTTTCTCTTTTCGTCATTCCCACTCTGTGTTCTCAACACCTGAGTACACTACCTCCAGGTTTTCAAGACAAGCCCCTCATGCATTCCTGTTTAGGTACTCTCACATGCAAGTTGAATATTGTTGAAATTGAAGTTGCTTTTCTGAGACAGTTTCACCAATGGAATTCAGTGAAACTTTGCCTGTCATCTCCCTTCCTCATTCCCACTTTGCTTCTCAGAAGACAAGGTACCACCATGCACGGTGCTTCTGTTTTAACAAACTGTTTCCATTCCCACCAATTGAGCTTCCCCTATGCACGCAGTGTTAGGCTGCTGCTGAATTGCATTTTCTGAGCAAAGCACCACTAGATTTCAATGAAAATCGGGGTATTTTCTCTTTTCCTCATTCCAACTCAGCATCTGAGCACTCTACCTCCAGATTATATATACAAGCCCATTCTGTATTCCTGTTGCAGTACGTGCAAGTTGAGAAGGGCTGAAATGGAAGTTACTTTTGTGAGAAAGTTGCCCGAATGGAATTCAGTGAAACGTCGCTTATCATCTCCCTTCCGCATACCCACCTTGCTGCGCACAGGGCGTCTTTCCTCCATGCACGGTGCTTCTGCTATAAAAACTGTTTCGATTTCCATGAATAGAGCTTTCCCTATGCACGCAGATTAAGGCTGCAACTGAATTGCTTTTTCTGAGTGAATGCATGACCGGCTTCCGTGAACCTTTGCGTTTTCTCTTTTTCTCATTCCCACTCTGTCCTCAACGTCTGAGCACTCTGCCTCCACATCTTCTACACAAGCCCGTCACGTATTGCTGTTTAGGTACTCTAACATGCAAGTCGAACAGGGCTGATGTTGAAGTTGCTTTTCTGAGACATTTGCACGAATGGAATTCAGTGAAACTTTGCCTATCATCTCCTTTCCTCATACACACTGTGCTCCTCAGAAGGCGAGGTTCCACCATGCACGGTGCCTCTGTTTTAACAAACTGTTTCGATTCCCATGAACTGAGCTTTCCTTATGCAGGCAGAGTGTTAGGCAGCTGCTGAGTTGCGTTTTCGGAGCAAATGCACGACTTGATGTCAAGGAAACTCTGCGTATTTTCTGTTATGCTCTTTCCCACTCAGGCCCCGACATCTCAGCACTCGACTTCCAGTTGCTCAGGATAAATACGTTTTGTATGGCTCTTGTAGTCCTCTAACGTTCAAGTTGAGAAGGGCTAAAATGGAAGTTACTTTTGTGAGAAAGTTGCACGAATGGAATTCAGTGAAACTTTGCGCATCATCTCCCTTCCGCATCCTCACCTTGCTGCGCACAGGGCGTCGTTCCTCCATGCACGGTGCTTCTGTTATAAAATACTGTTTCGATTTCCATGAATAGAGCTTTCCCTATGCAGGCAGATTAAGGCTGCAACTGAATTGCTTTTTCTGGGTGAATGTACGACCGGCTCTCCATGAACCTCTGGGTTTTCTCTTTTCGTCATTCCCACTCTGTGTTCTCAACACGTGAGTACACTACCTCCAGGTTTTCAAGACAAGCCCCTCATGCATTCCTGTTTAGGTACTCTAACATGCAAGTTGAATATTGTTGAAATTGAAGTTGCTTTTCTGAGACAGTTTCACCAATGGAATTCAGTGAAACTTTGCTTGTCATCTCTCTTCCTCATTCCCACTTTGCTTCTCAGAAGACAAGGTACCACCATGCACGGTGCCTCTGTTTTAACAAACTGTTTCGATTCCCATGAACTGAGCTTTCCTTATGCACCCAGAGTGTTAGGCAGCTGCTGAGTTGCGTTTTCGGAGCAAATGCACGACTTGATGTCAAGGAAACTCTGCGTATTTTCTGTTATGCTCTTTCCCACTCAGGCCCCAACATCTCAGCACTCGACTTCCAGTTGCTCAGGACAAATACGTTTTGTATGGCTCTTGTAGTCCTCTAACGTGCAAGTTGAGAAGGGCTAAAATGGAAGTTACTTTTGTGAGAAAGTTGCACGAATGGAATTCAGTGAAACTTTGCGCATCATCTCCCTTCCGCATCCTCACCTTGCTGCGCACAGGGCGTCGTTCCTCCATGCACGGTGCTTCTGTTATAAAATACTGTTTCGATTTCCATGAATAGAGCTTTCCCTATGCAGGCAGATTAAGGCTGCAACTGAATTGCTTTTTCTGAGTGAATGTACGACCGGCTCTCCATGCACCTCTGGGTTTTTTTCTTTTTTCATTCCCACTCTGTCCTCAACACCTGAGTACACTACCTCCAGGTTTTCAAGACAAGCCCCTCATGCATTCCTGTTTAAGTACTCTAACATGCAAGTTGAATATTGTTGAAATTGAAGTTGCTTTTCTGAGACAGTTTCACCAATGGAATTCAGTGAAACTTTGCCTGTCATCTCCCTTCCTCATTCCCACTTTGCTTCTCAGAAGACATGGTACCACCATGCACGGTGCTTCTGTTTTAACAAACTGTTTCCATTCCCACCAATTGAGCTTCCCCTATGCACACAGTGTTAGGCTGCTGCTGAATTGCATTTTCTGAGCAAAGCACCACTAGATTTCAATGAAAATCGGGGTATTTTCTCTTTTGTTCATTCCAACTCAGCATCTGAGCACTCTACCTCCAGATTATATATACAAGCCCATTCTGTATTCCTGTTGCAGTACGTGCAAGTTGAGAAGGGCTGAAATGGAAGTTACTTTTGTGAGAAAGTTGCACGAATGGAATTCAGTGAAACTTTGCGTATCATCTCCCTTCCGCATACCCACCTTGCTGCGCACAGGGCGTCGTTCCTCCATGCACGGTGCTTCTGTTATAAAATACTGTTTCGATTTCCATGAATAGAGCTTTCCCAATGCAGGCAGATTAAGGCTGCAACTGAATTGCTTTTTCTGAGTGAATGTACGACCGGCTCTCCATGAACCTCTGGGTTTTTTCTTTTCGTCATTCCAACACCTGAGTACACTACCTCCAGGTTTTCAAGACAAGCCCCTCATGCATTCCTGTTTAAGTACTCTAACATGCAAGTTGAATATTGTTGAAATTGAAGTTGCTTTTCTGAGACAGTTTCACCAATGGAATTCAGTGAAACTTTGCCTGTCATCTCTCTTCCTCATTCCCACTTTGCTTCTCAGAAGACAAGGTACCACCATGCACTGTGCTTCTGTTTTAACAAACTGTTTCCATTCCCACCAATTGAGCTTCCCCTATGCACGCAGTGTTAGGCTGCTGCTGAATTGCATTTTCTGAGCAAAGCACCACTAGATTTCAATGAAAATCGGGGTATTTTCTCTTTTCCTCATTCCAACTCAGCATCTGAGCACTCTACCTCCAGATTATATATACAAGCCCATTCTGTATTCCTGTTGCAGTACGTGCAAGTTGAGACGGGCTGAAATGGAAGTTACTTTTGTGAGAAATTTGCACGAATGGAATTCAGTGAAACGTCGCTTATCATCTCCCTTCCGCATACCCACCTTGCTGCGCACAGGGCGTCATTCCTCCATGCACGGTGCTTCTGTTATAAAAAACTGTTTCGATTTCCATGAATAGAGCTTTCCCTATGCACGCAGATTAAGGCTGCAACTGAATTGCTTTTTCTGAGTGAATGCATGACCGGCTTCCGTGAACCTTTGGGTTTTCTCTTTTTCTCATTCCCACTCTGTCCTCAACGTCTGAGCACTCTGCCTCCACGTCTTCTACACAAGCCCCTTACGTATTGCTGTTTAGGTACGCTAACATGCAATTCGAACAGGGCTGATGTTGAAGTTGCTTTTCTGAGACATTTGCACGAATGGAATTCAGTGAAACTTTGCCTATCATCTCCTTTCCTCATACACACTGTGCTCCTCAGAAAGCGAGGTTCCACCATGCACGGTGCTTCTGTGTTAACAAACTCCTTCGATTTCCATGAATCGAGCCTCCCCTGTGCACGCAGTGTAAGGCTGCTGCTGAATTGCGTTTTCTGAGCAAATGCAGGACATGATTTCAATGAAACTCGGCGTATTTTCTGTTTTGCTCTTTCCCATTCACCCACAACATCTCGGCACTCTACTTCCAGGTGTTCAGGAAAAACTCCTGTGGTATTTTTCATGAGAAACTCGAACGTGCCAATTAAATAGGGCTGAAATTGAAGTTACTTTTCTGAGAAATTTTCACGAATGAAATTCAATGAAACATTGCCTCTCATCTCCCTTCCTCATACACACTTTGCTGCGCACAGGGAGGGGTTCCAGAATGCACGGTGCTTCGGTTATAAAAAACTGTTTCGATTTCCATAAAGAGAGTTTTCCATATGCACGCAGTGTTAGGCTGCAACTGAATTGCTTTTTCTGAGTGAATGTACGATGGGCTCTCCATGAACCTCTGGTTTTTTTCTTTTCGTCATTCCCACTCTGTCCTCAACACATGAGTACACTACCGCCAGGTTTTCAAGACAAGCCCCTCATGCATTCCTGGTTTGGTACTCTAACATGCAGGTTGAATAATGCTGAAATTGAAGTTGCTTTTCTGAGACAGTTTCCCGATTGGAATTCAATGAAAGGTTGCCTATCATCTCCACTCCTCATACCCTCTTTGCTCCGCAAAAGAGGTGTACCACCATGCACGGTGCTTCTGCTATAGCAAACTGTCCATTTCCATGAATTCAGCTTTACCGATGCACGCATTGTTAGACTGCTACTGAATTGGGATTTCTGAGCGCAGGCACGAATGATTTCAATGAAATTCTGGGTATTTACTCTTTCCAACTCAGTCCCCACCATCTCCGCACTCGACTTCCACGTACTCTAGACAAGTCCTTTTTGCATTGCTGTTGAGGTACTCTAACGTGGAAGTTGAAAAGGGCTGACATTGAAGTTGCTTTTCTGAGAAAGTTTCACGAATGAAGTTCAATAAAACTTTGAAATATCATCTTCCTTTCGCATGAACGCTTTGCTGCGCACAGGGCATGGTTCCACCATGCACGGTGCTTCAGGCTGCAGCTGAGTTGCTTTCTCTGAGTGAATGCACGACCGGCTTGCCATAAACCTCTGGGTTTTCTCTTTTTCTCATTCCCACTCTGACCTCAACGTCTGAGCACTCTGCCTTCAGGTCTTCAACACAAGACCGTCATGTACTGCTGTGTAGGTACTCTAACATGCAAGTTGAATAGGGACGAAAAAGAGGTGGTTTTCTGAGACAGTTTCACGAATGGAATTCAGTGAAACTTTGCCTAATCATCTCCTTTCCTCATACACACTGTGCTCCTCAGAAGGCGAGGTTCCACCATGCACGGTGCCTCTGTTTTAACAAACTGTTTCGATTCCCATGAACTGAGCTTTCCTTATGCACGCAGAGTGTTAGGCAGCTGCTGAGTTGCGTTTTCGGAGCAAATGCACCACTTGATGTCAAGGAAACTCTGCGTATTTTCTGTTATGCTCTTTCCCACTCAGACCCCAACATCTCAGCACTCGACTTCCAGTTGCTCAGGACAAATACGTTTTGTATGGCTCTTGTAGTCCTCTAACGTGCAAGTTGAGAAGGGCTAAAATGGAAGTTACTTTTGTGAGAAAGTTGCACGAATGGAATTCAGTGAAACTTTGCGTATCATCTCCCTTCCGCATACCCACCTTGCTGCGCACAGGGCGTCGTTCCTCCATGCACGGTGCTTCTGTTATAAAATACTGTTTCGATTTCCATGAATAGAGCTTTCCCTATGCAGGCAGATTAAGGCTGCAACTGAATTGCTTTTTCTGGGTGAATGTACGACCGGCTCTCCATGAACCTCTGGGTTTTCTCTTTTCGTCATTCCCACTCTGTGTTCTCAACACGTGAGTACACTACCTCCAGGTTTTCAAGACAAGCCCCTCATGCATTCCTGTTTAGGTACTCTCACATGCAAGTTGAATATTGTTGAAATTGAAGTTGCTTTTCGGAGACAGTTTCACCAATGGAATTCAGTGAAACTTTGCCTGTCATCTCCCTTCCTCATTCCCACTTTGCTTCTCAGAAGACAAGGTACCACCATGCACGGTGCTTCTGTTTTAACAAACTGTTTCCATTCCCACCAATTGAGCTTCCCCTATGCACGCAGTGTTAGGCTGCTGCTGAATTGCATTTTCTGAGCAAAGCACCACTAGATTTCAATGAAAATCGGGGTATTTTCTCTTTTCCTCATTCCAACTCTGCATCTGAGCACTCTACCTCCAGATTATATATACAAGCCCATTCTGTATTCCTGTTGCAGTACGTGCAAGTTGAGACGGGCTGAAATGGAAGTTACTTTTGTGAGAAAGTTGCACGAATGGAATTCAGTGAAACGTCGCTTATCATCTCCCTTCCGCATACCCACCTTGCTGCGCACAGGGCGTCATTCCTCCATGCACGGTGCTTCTGTTATAAAAAACTGTTTCGATTTCCATGAATAGAGCTTTCCCTATGCACGCAGATTAAGGCTGCAACTGAATTGCTTTTTCTGAGTGAATGCATGACCGGCTTCCGTGAACCTTTGGGTTTTCTCTTTTTCTCATTCCCACTCTGTCCTCAACGTCTGAGCACTCTGCCTCCACATCTTCTACACAAGCCCCTCACGTATTGCTGTTTAGGTACTCTAACATGCAAGTCGAACAGGGCTGATGTTGAAGTTGCTTTTCTGAGACATTTGCACGAATGGAATTCAGTGAAACTTTGCCTATCATCTCCTTTCCTCATACACACTGTGCTCCTCAGAAAGCGAGGTTCCACCATGCACGGTGCTTCTGTGTTAACAAACTCCTTCGATTTCCATGAATCGAGCCTCCCCTGTGCACGCAGTGTAAGGCTGCTGCTGAATTGCGTTTTCTGAGCAAATGCAGGACATGATTTCAATGAAACTCGGCGTATTTTCTGTTTTGCTCTTTCCCATTCACCCACAACATCTCGGCACTCTACTTCCAGGTGTTCAGGAAAAACTCCTGTGGTATTTTTCATGAGAAACTCGAACGTGCCAATTAAATAGGGCTGAAATTGAAGTTACTTTTCTGAGAAATTTTCACGAATGAAATTCAATGAAACATTGCCTCTCATCTCCCTTCCTCATACACACTTTGCTGCGCACAGGGAGGGGTTCCAGAATGCACGGTGCTTCGGTTATAAAAAACTGTTTCGATTTCCATAAAGAGTTTTCCATATGCACGCAGTGTTAGGCTGCAACTGAATTGCTTTTTCTGAGTGAATGTACGATGGGCTCTCCATGAACCTCTGGGTTTTTTCTTTTCGTCATTCCCACTCTGTCCTCAACACCTGAGTACACTACCTCCAGGTTTTCAAGACAAGCCCCTCATGCATTCCTGGTTTGGTACTCTAACATGCAGGTTGAATAATGCTGAAATTGAAGTTGCTTTTCTGAGAAAGTTGAACGAATGGAATTCAATGAAACCTTGCCTATCATCTCCACTCCTCATACCCTCTTTGCTCTGCAAAAGAGGTGTATCACCATGCACGGTGCTTCTGCTATAGCAAACTGTCCATTTCCATGAATTCAGCTTTACCTATGCACGCATTGTTAGACTGCAACTGATTTGGGATTTCTGAGCGCAAGCACGAATGATTGCAATGAAATTCTGGGTATTTTCTCTTTCCAACTCAGTCCCCACCATCTCAGCACTCGACTTCCACGTACTCTAGACAAGTCCTTTTTGCATTGCTGTTGAGGTACTCTAACGTGGAAGTTGAAAAGGGCTGACATTGAAGTTGCTTTTCTGGGAAAGTTTCACGAATGAAGTTCAATAAAACTTTGAAATATCATCTTCCTTTCGCCTAAACGCTTTGCTGCGCACAGGGCATGGTTCCACCATGCACGGTGCTTCAGGCTGCAGCTGAGTTGCTTTCTCTGAGTGAATGCACGAACTGATTTCAAGGAAACTCTGCTTATTTTCTGTTGTGCTCTTTCCCGCTCAGACCCCAACATCTCAACACTCTTCTTCCAGTTGCTCAGGACAAATACGTTTTGTATGGCGCTTGAAGGACTCTAACGTGCAAGTTGAGAAGGGCTGAAAATGAAGTTACTTTTGTGAGAAAGTTGCACGAATGGAATTCAGGGAAACTTTGTGTATCATTTCCCTTTCGCATATCCACCTTGCTGCGCACAGGGCGTCGTTCCTCCATGCACGGTGCTTCTGTTATAAAATACTGTTTCGATTTCCATGAATAGAGCTTTCCCTATGCAGTGCAGATTAAGACTGCAACTGAATTGCTTTTTCTGAGTGAATGCACGACAGGCTTGCCATAAACCTCTGGGTTTTCTCTTTTTCTCATTCCCACTCTGTCCTCAACGTCTGAGCACTGTGCCTGCAGGTCTTCTACACAAGCCCCTCATGTATTGCTGTTCAGGTTCTCTAACATGCAAGTTGAATATTGCTGAAATTGACGTTGCTTTTCTGAGACAGTTTCACCAATGGAATTCAGTGAAACTTTGCCTGTCATCTCTCTTCCTCATTCCCACTTTGCTTCTCAGAATACAAGGTGCCACCATGAACGGTGCTTCTGTTTTAAGAAACTGTTTCGATTCCCACCAATTGAGCCTCCCCTATGCACGCAATTTTAGGCTGTTGCTGAATTCCGTTTTCTGAGCAAAAGCACCATTGGATTTCCATGATACTCTGTTTCTCCTCACGTCCACATTCCCACTCTGTTCCGAACATCTCAGCACTGTTCCCCCAGGTTTTCTAGACAAGCTCTTTATGTATTGCTCTTGAAGTACGCTAATGGGCAAGTAGAAGAAGGGTGAAAGTGAATTTGCTTTTCGGAGAAATTTCGCGATTGGAAGTCAGTGAAGCTTTGCCTCCCATCTCCACTCCTTATACCCACTAGGGTCGACAGATGGAGTGTTTTCATCATGCACCGTGCTTCTGTTATAAGAAATGGTTTCGATTTCAATGAATTTAGCTCTCCTATGCCCTCAGTGTTAGACTGCAACTCGATTAATTTTCTGAGAAAATGCAGGAGGGCTTTTCCATGAAACTTTGCTTTTTTTCTGTTTTCCTCATTCCCACTCTGTCCCCCACTTCTGAGCACTCTTCCTCCAGTTTTGAATACAGGCCCCTTATGTATTGCTGTTGCAGTACTCTAACGTGCAAGTTGAACAGGGTTGATATTGAAGTTGCTTTTCTGAGAAAGTTTCACAAATGCAATTTGATGAAACTTTGCTTATCATCTGCAATTGTCATACCCACTTTGTCCCCGGATGGGGTGGTTGCACCATGCACGCTGCTTCTGTTATAACAAACTGTTTGGATTGCCATGAATTGAAAATTCGCTATGCACGCGTGTGGGGCTGCAACTGCAGTGCGTTCCCTGGCCAAATGGACGACTGGATTTCCATGAAAATCTCGGTTTCTTCTCTTTTCCTCTTTCCCACTCTGACCCACACATCTGAGCACTCTACCTCAAGGTTTTCTAGAAAATCCCCTCATGAATTGCTATCGCAGTACTCTAATATGCAAGTAGAATAGGGCTGAATTGACGTTGCTCTTCGGAGAAAGTTTCACAAATGGAAGTCAATGAACCTTTGCCTACCATCTCCAATCCTCACACCCACTAGGGTCGGCAGATGGAGGGTTTCCACCAAGCACGGTGCTCTGTTACAACAAATGGTTTCGACTTCAATGAATTTAGCTTTCCTATGCACGCAGTGTTAGACGGCAATTCCATTAATTTTTCTGAGAAAATGCAGGACGGCTTCTCCATGAAACTTTGCGTTTTTTCTCTTTTCCTCTTTCCCACTCTGTCCCCCACATCTGAGCACGCTACCTCCCGGTTTTCTAGACAGCCCCTTATGTTTCGCTGCTGCAGTACTCTAATGTGCAAGTGGAAGAAGGCTGAAATTGAATTGCTTTTTGGAGAAAGTTTTGCGATTGGAAGTCAATGAAGCTTTGCCTACAATTTCCACTCATACCCACTTGGGTCCACAGATGGAGTGTTTCCACCATGCACGGTGCTTCTGTTCTAACAAACTGTTTCGATTTCCATGATTTGAGCTTTTCCTGTGCAAGCGTGAGTGAGCACCTGAATCGCCATTTCTGAGCAAATGCACCACTGGATTTACATGAAACTCTGTGTTTGTCCTCACGTCCACATTCCCACTCTGTCTCCAACATCTGAGCACTGTTCCCCCAGGTTTTTAGACAAGCCCCTTATGTATTGCTGTTGCAGTACTCTAATGGGCAAGTAGAAGAAGGCTGAAAGTGAAGTTGCTTTTCTGAGAAAGTCTCTCGATTGGAAGTCAATGAAGCTTTGCCTCCCATCTCCACTCCTCATACCCACTAGGGTCGACAGATGGAGCGTTTCCACCATGCACCGTGCTTCTGTTATAACAAACTGTTTTGAATTCGATGATTTGAGCTTTTCCTATGCATGCGTGTTTGTCAGCACCTGAATTGCCATTTCTGAGCAAATGTACCACTGGATTTCCATGAAACTCTGGGTTTCTCCTCACATCCACATTCCCACTCTGTCCCCAAATCTGAGCACTGTACCCCCAGGTTTTCCAGAGAAGCCCCTTATGTATTGCTGCTGCAGTACGCTAATGTACAAGTAGAAGAAGGCTGAAATTGAAGTTGCTCTTCGGAGAAAGGTTCACAAATGGAAGTCAATGAACCTTTGCCTCCCATCTCCACTCCTCATACAGACTTTGTTTCGCAGATGGGGTAGTTCCACCATGCACAGTGCCTCTTTTATAACCAACTGTTCTATTTCCATGAATTGAGCTTTCCCTATGCACGCAGTGTTGGGCTGCAAGTTAACTGTGGTTGCTGAGCAAATGCACGAATGTATTTCGATGAAACTCTGGCATATTCTATTTTCCACACTGTCCACTCTGTCCTCAACATCTGAGTACTATACATCCAGGTGTTCTAGACAAGCCCCTTATGTAGTACTGTTGCAGTACTCTAACGTGCAAGTTGAATAGGGCTGAAATTGAAGTTTCTTCTCAGAGAAAGATTCACGAAAGGAATTCAATGATACTTTGCCTATCACCTCCACTCCTCATACCCACTTTGCTCCACAGAGGGGGGTTCCACCATGCACAGTGCTTCTGTTTCTCGATGGAGGACATTAGTTGCATGTAAGAGTTTCAGTACTGTGAGGTCTTTCTGAAGAGGGAAAGAGGCTTGCCTTCCTTATCAGTGAATAGTCCAGTGTTTCAAGTACTCAGCTTTCATAAAAAGTACAAAGTGGTTACAAAAGCCTTCATATGAGAATCAGAGTGTAGGGGCTGGTGATGTGGCTCAGTGGTGTAGCACTGACCTGGCATGTGTGATGCCCTGGTTCAATCCTTGGCACTTCATATAAATAAACAAATTAAATTAAATTAAGGACCATTGACAATGGAGACAATATATTATTTTAAAAAGAGAGTCAGAAATTAGTCATCAATGAGGGTCCCCAGCTGAGGTGGGAGCTATGAGGGAGCAAGGGCTCAGCATCTGACAAGTGCTCATGAAAGAGCCTGTTGCAGTAATGACTTTGTCAAAGAGTTTGTTTTTTTAGTAAAGAAACAGCACTTCTTTTCTGCCTAACACTGAAACTTTGCAGAAGGAAAGAACTTTCTGTTGACCTTGGCTGTGTTTGCATACACACTCAACTTTCATTACCTAATTCTCTTTCAATAAACACTTTTCCATGGCCAGGTCTGTCAAGGGCTTTCCCACAACTTAGCTCACATTCCACCCACGTCATCAGTGAGAAGATGTCTGCCCTCACACCAGCCCTTCACAGCCACAGAAGGATGTGATAGCCACTCTGCTTTGAGCTTCTGCCCTGAAAGCAGAGACATAGTATAAGTCCAACTAACAAATAACCCTTAGTCCTAACCAGAACTGACTGCAGGTTTCAGGTTGGTGACATCAGAATACTGTAACAGCCAGGTCTGATTTTGTATTGTGAAGCCTGGCCTCTTTTTCCATGCCTCTGACCCTTTGGACAGAAAGCTCCCCTGACCTCTTCCACCAGGTCCTCCCTTGGCCCTGGCTTACTTGTCACATACCCATATGGCCCCATGTTCTGGGGTGAACATGCCTAAATCCACATCACTTCCCATATGATGTGATGCAAGTCTTTGTCAAAGGTTATGATTTCTTCCGTGCATTTGATCAAATGCTTTCTGCTCTCATCCAGTGCTTCATGGGTGCATCATGGAAATTTTGGGAGCCAGTGTTGGTATTACTGAAAGATGGTTCAGTGGAGGGGGAGACCCTGCCTCTCTTTGTCCCAAGGGAAAAATCCTGCAGGGCTCCCAGTAGACACAACCTGCTCTTTTTCATTTGTCAAGGGATGCATAAGGAACCATTACAACACTTGTGGTTTGTTCAGCTGAAAAGAGTTTTTTGGCAAATGGAGTTTTTTTCTTTATAAAAATTTGTCTTTTCTGCTTTTGTAGTGGGTTCTCCAGGTGTAATGAAAGTTGGCCTGAGTATCTGGGCTCCAGGCCTCCTCCCACCTGAGAGCTGAGAAAAGAACATGTGCCTCCACACCCAGTTCTCTTTGTAACCCTTCTTGTAACTCCTGGATATTTATTTCCTTTACAAACTTCAAGTTCCCTACATAATCCACACAAACATACCCAGTATAAAGCCTACAGGATCAATAGAAGACTTGAGAGACACTGCTTGAATATTGACTTCATGTGGAATGAAATATCTTCCTGAACACTCTTTCCTAAAGGAATCGGGGGAAGATGCGCACAAAGGGGAAATGGTTCCCAGAAGAAATATGAAGATTTGGTATCGCATATAGAGTTAGTTTCTGGAATTGTTTTTGTGGGTGATTTCCTGTCTCTGGGATATTTCTGTGGCAGGCAGGAGGAATCCAGGTCACATGCAGAGCAGGGCACATACTACATAGTTTGGCCTGGCTGATGAGGCTTATTCAGCAAAGCTGACATCACAATGGAGTCCTCCTTGCTCAAGATCTGACCACACACCACATGAGTCACACTCCCTCAGGTTACTTCAGAGCAGTAAGAGCTAGATTACCAGAGACCCACCCAGATGTCATGGAGGGCAAAGAGATAGCAGTGATGTGCAAGGTGGGAAGGTGCTGCTGGGTCTCACAATGATGTTTAATATCTGTCCTTCCTTTGATGACCCACTTCAGGATGGGGCCACCTTCCCGCATGTCCTTACTTTTTGTCCACAGACTCCCTGAGAAATATTTCCTTAGCCAGTCAGGATCCCTGGTCATACAGAGCTGAGCTTAGCTGCTTAAATCAGCAGAACCTTGAAGAACAAATACACTACCCTGTCACACAAGTCAGCCTGCACAGCTCACATACAATGCCTCTTTAGGGGAAGAATCACTGGACACCTGGTCTTTCAGAGGACTTCTGCAACGCTTCCTCCAGTACCTCCACTTGGACCAGTGCAGGAGCTATGGAGCAGAGAGTGCAAGGTAACTATGAAAGCAGCCCATTGACCACAGATTGCCAGTGGTTCCTGTGGCCCTGCTTAGAGATGTAATTAGGGACAAGACTGGTCCAGTGACTACATCATGCCAGGGACTCCTGTACCCCTACTTTAGAGCTATAAGATGGGACTAGCATGGTTCCATGACCACAATGGCCCAGGGGCTCCTGTGCCCCTTCTTCAGAGGTCTAAAATGGGACAAGCATGGTCTTGTGACCACACTAGACTGGGGCAACAGTGCTCCTTCTTTAGAGTTTTAAGATGGGTCCAGCATTACTCTGTGATCACACCAGACCAGGGCCTCCTGTTTCCCTGCTTTTCAGTTGTAAAGATGGGAATGAGGACCTCCCTTCAGGTAAGCACACTACAGAAGGTGATCTAATATAACCCTCACAGTTCCTTGGCAGTAGCAAGTGATTATTGGGTTCCAGAGAAACTTGCCATTGTCAAGAATCACAAACAAGCATCAGGGTGTGAATTTCAGATCTGGAAGCAAAACCTGGCTGAGTGGCCCTGTCCTGTGGAGCCACACTTTTCTTCTGCTTCAAAGTTGTGCCATTCCTTGTGCTGACTGCTGTTCATGTGCTGATCAGATGGGAACTGGTAAAAAGTAAATGACATTTTAAAATCCAGGGTATCTCTAGGCACAATAGCATGTATCTGACTTCCCAGAGGTTTAGGAGGCTGAGGTAGGAGGATGGCGAGTTTGAGGCTAGCCTCAGCAACTTTGCAAACCCTTAAGCAAATTAGAGAGGCAACGTCTCAAAATAAAACATAAACAAAGGTCTAAGGAATGTAGCTCTATGGGTGCAATCCATGGTAACACCAAATAAAATAGCAGAAAATAAAATTACATAATATACCATAAAATAAAATAAAATCCAGAGCCTCAGTTGACCAGCCACACATGAAGCACCCAATGCCACATGAGGTTTGCACCATCTTCATAGACCCTCTGGAGCAAGGACTCAGTCAGGAACAAGCATCTGTTTTCCAGTCCCACCTGCCTCTCTCAGGACTGCACCTGTAGCCTGCATACACTTACATTGCTTTTATTCCCATTGTTTGGGCAATCAACAACATGGAGCTGCTTGGCTCTGCCCAAGCTGGTTCCACTTTGTTCCCAGGGCCAGCAGATCACAAGTCATGCTACTTACTAGAAATGTTCCTTAATTTAGAACTATCTAATTTCTGTTATAAAGATTAAGATAAATTGAGGTGGCTCACTTCAATATGTCTGTGGAATGTTTTCAAACACAATCTTGATTGAGTTAGCCAAAACCTGGGCCTTGGTCTCACTTTACAGACAGCAGTGGCCAGGTCAGGACAGGCTGTGGTGCAGCTTGGCCTCAGTTTGGGGTTTTTGGCTTTCACAGCTGGGGCTGCAGCTCCTAACTGGTCTCATTTTACTGTTTTTTGAGACATGGGATCACTGACGCCAAGGTTGGCCAGGGATTTGCTGTCTTGTGTCTCATTTTCTTGAGTAACTGCATTGAAAGAACACATCACTGAGTCTGCCTTGACCTTTTCTCTCAAGGATGCCTGATTCCCTGGAACAGCCTGGCAACTTCCTTCCAAGGGTTCACAGCTTAACCTTCACAGCAAAAAGGGTTGAGTCCAGGAGGAGAAGGCCAGCAAGTCAGGAACCCTGAACCAGGCAGCTGCAGGACTGAAAGAAGGTAGCTCCCCAGTTCTCTGCAGTGGCTCAGTGGGACTCCTGTCATTCACAGTGTGTTCTAGATTAAGTTTCTGCCACTGTCTGCCATCTTGTTCACTTTGTTAACTCCTAGAGCTCCTGTAGACTCTTCTTGAGAATGGGAACAGCTAATGCAAGGCTTTCAAGGAACATCCAGGAGTCTGTGACTGATCAGTAATATTTCCTACTGTCCTTTTCATTGTTTAGCCCCTCCCACTAATTTCAGAGGAATGGAGAGTATCAGGCCTTAAAATCACATTTCTATACAAGGTTCTTAAAATTTGTGTCTCAAAACTAATGTGCATGTGATGCACCTTAGGCTCTTGTGGGATGTTCCTTCTGACACAGGCAACTAGGGCTCCTGAGATCCCACCTTCCTGCAGACCTGTAGACACCTCTGTTCAGCTTGCTACAGATCACACCTGGCACAGAGGCTCAATACAATGTTGGTACTGCACCACTTCACTTTTGAGACACTGCTCATGAGACGTGCCTGTGACCCTGCTGGAGTGGGCAGTCCCTCTGTTTCATCTCCCTCTGAAAACCTCTGTCAATCTTTCCAGCTGGAATTTGCCTTCTTGCTGGATTACCCTCATAAGATTTCCTAATACATTAGTGATCAAACCCAAGGTCTTGTTGATCCTGTTCAAGCTCTTTACTGCTGAGCCTTACCCCAAGTCTTTTTGTTTGTTTGTTTGTTTTATTAAGAGAGTGGGTCTCATTATGTTACTGAGGTTGGCCTTGAACTTGAGATCTTCCTCCTCCAGCCCCTTCGGTAACTGGAAATACTGGCATGACCTCCACTCTAGCCACTTCTATGATCTCACAGAGAAACTAAAAATTCTGGGTAGTATTATGGGTTTTAAGTTACTGATAATGCTCTGGGAAAACAGAACCCAGAACACATGATAGGTGAATGGTAGATTTTTGGACAGGCTATGCCTGAGGGAGAGTGTGACAGAGGACCTAGAGCTACCCACATTTGGGCAGCATTGCTAGGTCTAAGCTCTCAGTCTTACAGGGTTTACAGATATACCAGTAAGCTGGGAGTTAGAAAGAGAGTCTTCAAGGCTATAAAGTTCAAATATCACACCAGGATACTGGTGGTTGAGAAGCTAGCTTGCCTTTGAAAACTATTTGTTCAATTGTGTTACCAGGAAGCCAAAGCCAGAAAAAGCAAGATCACAAAAACCAAACTCTCTGAGGCAGTGCAGCAATACATCCTCCTCCAGAACCCAGCGAGGATACCTCCCTGATGGCAGGGGCAGATTCCAGGCACATGTGCAGGAGAGTCATTAAATATTGTCAACTCTATTTGATGAGTAAAATGTCACATTCTGGGGTGGAGACTTTGGGTGGTGAGACGTGTCACAGAGGGAGACCCAGGAAGAGTGCAGGGTGACCAAAACCCACCTACGTGTGTAGGAACAACAGAAAGCAGATCCCTGCCTGCATCACGGATGTTCCTTTTTGTGCTGCCCTGGTGCCTGTGTCCTTGTGCTGCCTCCCTTACACTCAAACATGAGTGTACAGAGTCTTGGTATTGATGTAGTTGTGCTTTTCTGTGATTCAGCTCTTTGAGAACTGAAGAACCACTGGGGTTAGTAACAAAAATCACAAAGGAAAGTCTGTGAAACAGATTAACTGCCACACACAGAGTAGACAGGGACAGGATGGTTTCCTGAGGAAAACAAAAAGTGTTTACTCTGAAGGATTATAACAATCCAGAATCCACACAACATGCCAGTCTCAGCATTCAGAGAGAATCCAGACTTTCTGACCTACAGAGAACCAGTAAAATGAAAAAAGTTCTTAAAGGAACATACAGAGGCCAACCTGAAAACAACAAAGAACAATGGAGTTTTCAGATACTGACTCCACATGAGAAAGAAAACACTCAAAAGTAATGGAAAGGTGGAGAAACCCGCAGTATTCTGTCCTATGACAGGACCCTTCATGAATTTGCAAAGACATTCTCAGGATAAAGTAGAGGAGCTGTTTCCAGGATATCTGCCTTGATGGCCTGGGCAGGGAATTCTTCAGGCAGAAGCAGGGGACCAGAAAGAAAGGTTGATCCCAGAAGTGTGCATTTTACAAGACTGAGAGAGACTGACTCCCCCAGGACATGCAAACCATATGACCCATTTTCTGCCTACAGGACCCGTCTACAAATTGATCAATATGTACACAATTTAAGGTCACTTTCAGATAAATCCTGCATTATTAGAGTTCTCTTCTTTTATAAAAGTAACAGGTGATTGGTTGGAGAATTTGAAAATATACATAATTTTCATATATATCTGGAAAATACATATATGTGGTATATATCTCCAGAGACTGTGTGTAATGCACCTGTGTCAATTTCATTGAGATACAAGATTTAAAATCAGGGACTTAATGGATTAAAACATGAATGAAAAGGAAAAGTTAAAATTTGTCTAGTGAGGCTTCCCCTGGTTTCCTTTCTTCTTGGACTTTTTCACCTTCTGCCAGATGAGGCCCCTGTAACTCATTGCCCATTTAACTCAGGTATCTTCATGTCACCTTCATTGCTTTAGTACTGGGAATTGATCACAAGTGTGCTTAACACTAAGTTGTACCGAAATCCCTTTTTTAGTGACAATTATTTGTTCTTATGTCAGTAGAGTGTATTTTAATATATTATGCATATGTGGAGAAAGATTTCTCATTCTACTGATGATATCTACATCAATCTTGTAATCATGTAAGCACATAGGACATCAATTTTTTTTTTTTTTTTGCAGTGTTGGGGATTGAGCCCAGGGCCTTGTGCTTGCAAGGCAAGCACTCTACCAACTGAGCTATATCCCCAGCCCAGGACAACAATTCTTTTTCAAATTTTGAGACTGTCTCACTATGTTGCTGAGGCAGGCATTGAGCTTGCAATCCTCTAGTCTCAGCCTTCTGAATCACTGCGATTACAAGTATGGCCACCATGCCCAGCTTTGGCGACTTCATTTTGAGACTTTAGTGGCTTTAAATTTCATAGCTACAGTTCTCTTTCTGCATTCTATAGCCTACTGAACCCATTTGTTTCTGATGGGAAATGGGCTTTATTTTGATTCTTCTTCTTCTTCCTTCTTTGGAATGCCTTTTACTTATTTATAAAAAGTAATCTGTGAAGAACACAACATAAAATTTACCACCATAACCACCCACCTATATTAATCTGGTGCCTGGGACAGTTGGAATACACAGATCTAGGGAGGCCTGTGAGGACTGAGGATGGACATTGAATTCCCAAACATCAGGGCTCATGTTGACACAAAGCAGAACTGGTCTGCTCACCTGCCTGTCTTTCTTCTAGCTCACTGGTGGCTACTTCTCCATGTGAGATCCAGAGATCTGAGGAGCTTCCATGAGGCGCTTGTCCCCATGGGTTTGCCTGAGATGCCATGGCCCCTTGGTATGCATCATTTGATCTCTTCAAATGCATAAAAGACCCCTGAGGCCTCAAACTGAGAGTTGCTACTGTGAATATTGACTCTTTCTCCCAAATAAAATCCTATAGAGAATCATAAAAGAAAGGATGAAAAATCAGAATCTAACCCTTCAATTCCCCAGAACACCACACAGAAAAAACTCTTGTGAAGCAGGAGATATCATGCTGGAGCCAGATGAACCTTATCAATAGAGACCCAGTCGGTGTTGCCCAGTAGAGGGCACTGGAGACTCTGGAGTCTGACACAGCCCTGCCTCTTTGTTTCTCTTTATCACTTGACTTACTTTAAAAAATAATGATCAATCCATTTTCTAGCCTGAATAGAGTTCCCAAATAGGAAACTTTGCTACAGATTTTTCTATTTTACAGAGAGGTATTTCTGGTTCTGTGTGCCTCTCAATAAATAGGCTGTAACATAAGGTATAAAATAGATCTGTGGCAGTTATCTCCACCTAGCTTACCAAACCCTAGCCCATGAGCTGATTCATGTGAACACTTAGAGAAGACAGAGTTTGCTGGCTGATCTCTGACACCATCGCAGGCTGCTTTCATCCTCTCAGTATTTGCACTCCAATGTGTGCCCTCTATGGGGCCTGACATAGAGAGCAAGCAAGCAGTGTGAGGGGCCTGTCTATACCTGCTGGGTGCAGAAATGACTGACCCAGAGTGAGGCAGTGTGAGGGGAATAGGACAACCTGTTGAGTACAGGGAATAGTGATCCAGAGTGAGAAAGCAGCAATGTGTGGGGCTTGTGTACACCTGCTGGGGTACAGGGAAGAATGACCCACAGTGAGAAGCAGGCAGTGAGAGGGGCTTAGGCAAACTGGCTAGGGTGCAGGGAAGATGGACAAAGCTGAGCAAGCAGACAGTGTGAGGGGCATGGTGAAAATTACTGTCATGCAGAGATGACAGATATGCAGTGAACAAGCATGCAGTATAAGCATTGTGCAGACACCTGCTGGGATGCATGGAAGACTGACCCACAGTGATCTAGCAGGCATTGTGTGGGGCATGCACACAACTTCTGTGGTGCAGGGAAGACTGACTCAGCTGAGCCAAGGCACATAGGTTGGTGACAACTGAGGTAAACAGTAGTTGAATGTCCATAATGTTCAGCAGAAACGTCCTGTGTGAATTTTTTTTATTTTTAACATTTTTTTAGTCATAGACATACACAATACCTTTATTTGCTTATTTATTTTTATGTGATACTGAGGATCAAATCCACTGCATCATACATACTAGGCAAGTGCTCAACAACTGAGCCACAATCCCAGTGTATATCCTGAATGTTTATATTCATGGGTTTGTAGTTCTATTCCAGGTTGAGAGAAGGTCACAGCAGAAAATGCAGATTCCAGGTAGACTTCAGAGCTTCCAAACCTCAGCTAACTTTTTCTACCCCAGTAGTCCATGGGGCTTCCACAACCCCAGCTTTCTTCCTTGCCCAGCACTGCCCTTCCCTTTTTCTCTTTCAGGAGTGATAACTTCTCTCAAGAGGCAAGGAAGTTGTTCCTTGTAAAAAGTAACATCACCTCTCAGAAGTTTGCTCAGGGTTATGATCCCAATGTTTGCAGGCTCCATGGTCAAGCCTAAGGCCTCTGTATCCCATTTAAGCTACACTGGTACAGCACAGGTTTTGGACATTGCAGCTGCAGCTTCTCCCAGCACATGGCCTCCAAGAGCCACACCAGAGGCAGCCCCACAGGCTCCGAGACAGATAGTGATGATCTATACATCTTCATGGCACACACAAAAACACCACTGCCAGTCTTCCAGATTCCCAAAATATCTATTATGGATAAAAACCAAAGCAACTGTGGTGGCAGCAGCTCCAGGGAAAAAAGCCATGGCTACCCTATACCATCCCCACAAACCAAGTCTTGTAGAAACACCTCCAAAAATGTACAATTCACAAGACCCTGTGGTGAGGAAGAAGGGTACATCAGTATCTTTTTCTGTCACTATGACCTGGTTCAGAGATTTCTCTGCAGTGGACAGCAGCCACCATCACCAAGGTAAGGCCAGGGGAGAGGGTGATAGCATAGAGCTCTCAGTTTGCTGGCCTTCATCACCCAGGCCCAAGGGAGACTTTGAATGCCCTGTGGTCACAGATATATATGCAGGCCAGCTGCTCCTGGAGAAGTCCTTGCTCACCAAGGGATTTGAACCTTTCTGGTTAATCACAGTACAGTGTGTCACAGGCTTCAATGTTCCTCAAATCCTAGCATTTTATTTGGTATAAATCAAACCAATGAACTAAAGGAAATCTACCTCAGTCCAAATTGCAGGCAAACAAGGGGGTAATAAAAGGCTGGTAAAATAATAAGAATTTAAGGGTATTTTCTAAGGCACAGTTGCATGTTTGTGGTTGAAGTCTGAAATTCCATTTGAGGTCCTTCCTTCCACTGTCACTGGTTATCCCTGGCCCTGTCACCCACCCCCAGCATGGCTCTTGCCCACCTGGTCTGTACATTTAGTTATTAAAGACTTGATTTGCCCTCCTTATGCTGTCCTTGAGCACTGGAAGAATCTAGAACTGCCCTTAGCCCCTATGGTAAGGCCTGGAGGTGCAGTGGTTGAAGGGCCCAGTTCCTGTACATCACTGCAGGGCCAACTTCATGGCATAAGTCCTGCTCCAAGTTTGTAGTTGGATCTCAGCCTCCCTCCCTTACCCTCTCCCATCCTGCCTCCCACGCTCTCTGACTCAGGGTAAGAGAACTGATGTGTGCATTCTAGCAGTCTATTTGGGCTGCTATAACTAAATGCCACATACTGGGTGGCATGAGCATCAGAAATGCTTTTCCACTGTCCTAGAGTCTGAGAAATCCAGGATCTTCTGGCAAAACAGGTTTGACCCCAGGCCTCCTATCTTGGCCTGCAGGTGGCCACCGGCTCTGGGTGTGTTTACGTGGCTTCTGAGACTCCTTCAACAGACACTAATCCTGCTACATCAGAGTCCTGCCCCCATGGTTGCACTGAACCTTAATTACTTCCTCAGGTATTTAGATCTCTACTGTCAGGTCTGCAATGGTGGTGGGATATTGGGAGGTGAGCTACTTATTCCCCTATGGTTCATAATCCTTTATAGTGCAGAGCAGAGAGCACAGAGCACAGTGCAGAGAACTGATCCAGAGCCCAGAGGGCAAAGTCCAGAGCACAGAGCAGAGTTCAGAGCACAGAACATAGAGCACAAAACACAGAGCACAGAGAATAGTGCAGGAAACCAGAACCAGAGGCCAGAGTGCCAATTGCAGAGCACAGAGAACAGAGCACAGATCCAGGACCCAGAGAACAGGGACAGAGTTCAGACCCCAAAGACAGAGTATTGATACAGAGCTTAGAGACAGAGCCCAGAGCACAGAGAACAGAGTAAAGAGACAGAGAACAGAGCACAGAACACAGTGCCTAGAGCCCAGAGCAGAGAACACAGTGTCCAGAGTCCAGAGCACAGAGGCAAGAGCACAGAGCCAGAGCCCAGAGAACAGAGTGCAAACACAGAGCACATAGCCCAGAGCACAGAGCACAATGACCAGAGAACACAGCATGGAGAATGGTCCCCAGAGCACAGAACACAAACACAGAGCACAAGGGACAGAGCCCACTGCCCAGAGATCAGAGCTCAGAGACAGAGCCAGAGTACAGAGAGAGAGCACAGAGCACAGAGTATAATGACCAGAGTCCAGAGCACAGAGCCAGAGCCCAGGACCAGAGCACAGTGCTCTGGCTCTGTGCTCTCAGCTTTGTGCTCTGTACTCTCGTTTGTGCTCAGTTCTCTGGTCTCTGTGCTCTGTACTATGGGCTTTGGGCTCTGGCTCTGTGCAATGTCTCTGACTCTGTGTCTGGGCTCAGTGCTCTGTGCACTGTGCTCTGGCTACGTGCTCAGGGCTCTGGCTCTCTACTCTGGGTCTAGGCTCTGGGCTCTGTTCTCTGGGCTCTGGCTCTGAGCACTGTCTCAGAATCTGTGTCTGGGCTCAATGCACTGTGCACTCTGCTCTGACTCTGTGCTCTCTGCCTGTACCCTGCACTCAGCGCTCTGGGCTGTGGTTCTGGGCTCTGGCTTTAGGATCAGGATCTGTGCTCTGTGCTCTGTACTATGGTCTCTGAGCTCTGTGCTCTGTGCTCTGTGCCCTGTCTCTGGTCTCTGTGCTCTGTGCTCTGGCATCTGTGCTGTGGTCTTGGGCTCTGTGTTCTGTGCACTGGGCTGTGTTCTCTGGGCTATGCACTCTGTACACTGAACTCTGTACTCTGCACTCTGAGATCTGGCTCTGGGGCTCTGGCTCTGGGCACTGTCTCAGAATCTGTTTCTGGGCTCAGTGCCCATGCACTGTGCTCTCTGCCCTATGCTCAGCACTCTGGCTCTGGGCTCTGGTTCTGGGCTCCTACATTGTGCTTTGTATACTGTGCTCTGTGCTCTGGCTATGTGATCTGGGCTCTGGCTCTGGGCTCAGGATCTGTTCTCTGTGATCTGTGCTCTGCGCTCTGTCCCCTGGGCTCTGTACTATGGTCTCTGATCTCTGAGTTCTGTGCTCTGTCCTCTGTTCTCTGTGCTCTGTACTCTGGTCTCTGTGCTTTGTGCTGTGTCCCTGTGCTCTGTGCTCTGTGTTCTGGGCTGTGTACTCTGGGCTGTGGCTCTAGGCTCTATCTCAATACTCTGAGTCTGTGCTCTGAACTCTGTCCTGTTATCTCGGTCCTGGCAATGTGCTCTATACTCTGTGTTCTGCACTCCACGTTGTGGCCTCTGGCTCTGGGCTCTGTCTCTGTTCTCCATGCTCTATGCTGTGAGCCTGGGATGTGGGCTCTGTGTTCTGTCTCTGTACTCTAGAACTATGCTCTGGGATATGTGCTCTGGACTCTGTGCTCTGGTCTCTTGGATGTGGGCTCCGTGCGAGGGTCTCTGCTCTCTGAGTTCTGTGCTCTGTGCTCTGTGAGGTCTAGTTCTGGGCTCTGTGCTGTGGTCTCTGTCCTCAGTGTGCTGGGCTCTGGCTCTGGGCTCTGAGCTCATTGATACGTGCACTGTGCTTTGTGCTCTGCTATGGGCTCTGTGCTCTGGGCTCTGTGATCTCTGCTATGTGCTATGCACTCTGTGCTCTAGGCTCTATGCTCTGTGCTCTGGGCTCTGTGCTGTCTCTGTACTCTGGCCTGTACTCTGGGTCTGGGCTCTTGGCTCTGTGCTTGGTGCTCTGGTCTCTGTGCTCTGTGCTCTGTTCTCTATGCTCCGCAATCTGCTCTGGGCTCTGGGCTGTGTGCTCTGGGCCCTGGCTCTAGCCTATCTCTCAATACTCTGGGTTTGGGCTCTGACTCTGTCTCTGTTCTCTGGGTCCTGGCTCTGTGCTCTGCACTCAGTGCTCTGGGCTCTGGCTCTGGGCTCCTGCTCTGTTTTCTGTGCTTTCTGCTCTGGTCTCTGGTCACTGTGCTCTTTCTCTGTGCTCTGCAATCTCTACTCTGTGCTCTGGGCTCTGTATTTAGGCCCTGGCTCTAAATCTGGGTCTGCACTCTGTACTCCCTACATTGTGTTCTGTCTCTGTGCTCTGTGCTCTTTGCTATGAACCCTGCACTCTGGGCTCTTGTTCTGGGCTAATGCTCTGGGACCAGAGCACAGAGGACAGAGCACATGGACCACAGCACAGAGTCGAGAGCTCAGATTACATTGCCCAGAGCCCAGAACCCAGAGCGCAGATCACAGAGTACAGAGTCAGAGTCTAGAGCACAGAGTACAGAGTGCAGATCAGAGCTCACAGAGCCCAGAGAGCAGAGCAAGAGCACAGAGCACAGGACACAGAGCACAAAACACAGTGACCTGATACCAGAGCAGAGAGCACAGTGCCCACAGCCCAGAGCACACAGCCCAGAGAACAGAGCCAGAGCACAGAGCAAGGAGTGCACAGCAAAGAACTTAGTGAACAAATCAATAAGCCCAGAGCCCAGAGCACAGAGACCACAGCACAGAGCCCAGGGCCTAGAGCCCAGAGCCCACAGACCTGAGCTCAGAGACAGAGCACAGAGCACAGAGATCAGAGACCACAGACCACAGCACAGAGCACAGAGCACAAAGCACAGAGACCAGAGCACACAGCACAGAACTCAGAGCTAGAACTCAAAGCCCAGCACACAGAGCACACAGCATAGAGCTGGGATCACAGTGTACAGTGCCCAGAGCCCAGTGTAAGGAGCACAGAGCACAGAACAGGAGCCCCGAGCACAGAGTGCAGATCACAGAGCACAGAGCACAGAGTCAAGAGAACAGAGGACAGAGCAGAGAGAGCACAGCACAGTACCCAGAGCACAGAGCCCAGAGATCAGAGACAAGAGCACAGAGTCAGAGCACACAGCCAGAGGTCAAAGCACAGACCCAGAATAGAGAGACAGAACACAGAGCTCAGAGCCTAGAGTACTGATCAGAGAGCACAGAGACCAGAGCATAGAGCAAAGAGCACAGTGACCAGATCAACTGTAGAGAGACACAACACAGAGACCAGAGCTCAGAGCTTAGAGTGCAGAGCACAGAGATCACAGCACAGAGTCCAGTGCCCAGAGCCCAGAGCCCAGAGCTCAGAGACATCACAGAGCTCAGTGACAACAGACCATAGCACAGAGCACAGAGCAGAGAGTGCAGAGCACAGAGTATAGAGCACAGAGCCAGAGCCCAGAGCACATAGAGAACAGAGTGCAGAATGCAGAGCAAAGAGCCAGAGTGCATAGCCAGAGCACAGAGCATAGAGCACAAACCACAGAGCATGAGCCCAGAGCTAGAGCCCAGAGAGCAGAGTGCAGAGCAAAGAGCACAGTTAACTGAGCCAGAGCACAGTGCACAGAGTACAGAGTCCAGACCCAGAGTCAGAGATAGTGCCCAAATCGAGAGCCCAGAGCCTTGAGCCCAAAGCACAGAGCAAAGAGCCCAGAGCACAGAAAACAGAGCAAGAACCCACAGCCAGAGCCTAGATCACAGAGTGAAAAGCACAGAGCACAAAGCACAGAGCCAGGACCCAGAGAACAGAGACAGAGTTCAGAGCCCAGACCCAGAGTATCGAGAGAGAGCCTAGAGCCAGAGCCCTGAGCCCACAGCACAGAGCACAGATGACAGAGCACAGAGCCAGAGCACAAAGAACAGAGCACAGTGTGCAGAGCACAGAGACCAGAGCCCAGACTCAGAGTACAGATCCAGAGTACAGAGACAGAGAGCAGAGCACAGAGCACAGAATGAAGAGCATAGAGTAAGGACCCAGAGATCAGAGACAGTACAGAGCCCAGACCCAGAGTATTGAGACAGAGCCTACAGACAGAGCCTAGAGCACACAGTCCAGAGCACAGAGCACAGAGCACAAAGCGCAGAGTGCACAGCATAGAGACCAGAGAACTGAGCAGAGCCAAGAGCCCAGACCCAGAGTACAGAGTCAGAGTTGAGAGACAGAGCACAGAGCACAGTGACCAGAGAGCAGAGCACATAGCCCAGTGCCCAGAGCCTAGAGCCCAGAGTGAAGAGTGAGAGCCCAGAGCAGAGAACACAGAGCACAGAGCACATATACCAGAGCACAGAGGCCAGAGCCCAGAACTCAGAGGCTGGCCCTGGTCTCTGGCTCTGTGCTCTATCCTCTGGACTCTGGTCACTGTGCCCTGTGCTCTGTGCTCTGTCTCTGTACTCTGGGCTCTGTGTTCTGTCTCTGAACTCTGGGTCTCTACTCTGGGCTCTGGCTCTGTTCTCTGGCTTGTGACCTGTGCTCTCCTCTCGTGGTATGTGCTCTGGACTCTGTGCTCTGTGCTTTGGTCTCCATGCTCTGGTGTCTTTGGTCTGAGTTCTGTTCTCTGTATTCTGGGCTTTGGGCTCTGGGCTCTGTGTTCTATCTCTGAACTCGGGGTCTGTGTTCTGGGCTCTGGTCTCCCTGCTCTGGGATCTGGGTCCTTGCTCTGAGCACAGAGCTCTGACCTGGACTCTGGTCTCTGTGGTTAGTGTTCTGAGCTCTGACTCTAGGTTCTGGGCTCTGGGCTCTGGGCTCGCAGATTTGTGAACTGGGCTCTGTGCTGTGTGCTGTGTGCTCTGGCTATGAGCTCTGTTCTCTGTGCTCTACACTCTGTGCTCTGGGCCATGTGCACTGTGCCCTGTGCTCTTGTCCTTGTCACCGTGCTCTTAGCTCTGTGTTCTGGGCTCTGTGCTCTGGGCTCTCGCTCTTCGTTCTGGACTCTGGACTCTAGGCTCTGGGCACTGTGCTCTGTGCTCTGTGCTCTATCTCTGTACTCTGGATCTGTACTCTGGGTTTGGGCTCTGCGCTCTGTGCTCTGGTCTCTGTGCTGTGCTCCTTGCTCTGTGCTCTGGGCACTGCGCCCTGAGTTTGGGCTCTGTGTTTTGTGCTCTGTGCTTTATGCTCTGTGCTCAGTGCTCTGGCTATGTGCTCTGGGTTCTCCCTCTGGGCTCTGGCTCTGTACTCTCACCCTGTGATGTGTGCTCTGGCTCTCTACTTTGTGCTCTGTAGTCTGCGCTCTGTGATCTGTGCTCTGTGCTATGTTCTCTGGTCTCTGGGATCTGTGAGCTATGTTGTGGTCTCTGTGCTGTGGTCTCTGTGCTCTGTGCTCTCTGCTCTGTGCTCTTTGCTCTGTGCTCTGGGCACTGCACCCTGTGCTCTAGGCTCTGTACTTTGTGCTCTGGTTTCTGTGCACTTTATTCTATGCTCTGTACTTTGTATTCTGGGTGCTGGGCTCTGGCTCTGTGCTCTGCCATCTGTGCTCTCTGCTCTGCTTTGGGCTCTGGCTCTGGGCACTGTCTCTGAATCTGGGTCTGAGCTCAGTGCTCTATGCACTGTGCTCCATCTCTGTGCTCTGTACACTGTGCTCTGGGCTCTAACTCTGGGCTCCTGCTCTGTGCTCTGTACTCTGTGCTCTGTGCTTTGTGCTATGCTCTGTGCATTCATATGTGCTCTCTGCTCTGCTTCTGGGCTCTGTCTCTGTGCTCTGTGCTCGGTACACTGCGCTCTGGGCTCTGACTCTGGGTTCTTGCTCTGTGCTTTGTGCTCTGTACTCTGTGCTTTGTGCTCTATGCTCTGTGCTCCGTGCATTGGTATGTGCTCTCAGATCTGCCTCTGGGCTCTGGCTCTGCGCTCTTTGCTAAGTGCTCTGTGCTATAGTCTCTGGTCTCTGAGCTCTGTGCTCTGGCTCTGGGCTCTGGACTCTTGGCTCGGGGCTTGGGCTCTGGGCACTGTCTCTGTGCTCTCTGCCCTGTTCTCTGTACTTGTGCTCTGTGCTCTGGCTGTGTACTCAGGGATCTGTGCTCTAGGCTGTGGTCACTGTGCCCTAAGTTCTGTGCTCTGGCTCTGTACTCTGGCTCTGTGCTCTGGGCTGCATGCTCTAGGCTGCATGCTCTAAGCTCTGGTTCTAGGCTCTCAATATTCTGGGTCTGTCTCTGAACTATGTTCTCTGGGTCCTGGCTCTGTGCTCAGTTCTCTGCACTCTGTGATCTGGCTCTGGGCTCCTGCCTCTGTGCTCTGTGTACTCTGCTCTGGCTCTGTGCTCTGTGCTCTGGTCTCTGGGCCCTGTGCTGTACTCTATGCTCTGTGCTATGGTCTCTGGTCTCTGAGTTCTGTGCTCTGGCTCTGTCTCTGATCTCTGGGCTCTGGGCTCCGGGCCCTGTGCTCTTTACTCATGCTCTGTGTGCTGTGCTCCCTACTCTGCATTCTGTGCTCTGACTCTGTGCTTGCACTCTGTTCTCTGGCCTCAGAGCAGAGGCCCAGATCCAGAGCCCAGAGAGCAGAGTGCAGAGCAAAGAGCACAGAACACAGAGCACAGAGCCAGAGCACAGTGCACAGAGCACAGAGTCCAGACCCGGTGTCATACAGTGCCCAGAGCCAGCACCCAGAGCCCAGAGCACAGAGTAAAGATGGAAGACCACAGAGCGAGAGCCCAGAGCACAGAGCCCAGTGCACACAGCCCAGAGAACAGCACACAGAGCACAGAGCCAGAGCAGAGAGCAAAAAGCGCAGAATCAGAACAGAGCGCAGTGCACAGAGCAGAGAGTCCAGAGTGCAAAGCACAGAGACCAGAGTACAGAACCGAGAGCCCAGACCCAGAGTACAGAGCCAGAGTAGAGAGACAGAGCACAGAACACAGTGACCAGAGACCAGAACACAGAGCACAGGGCCCATGGCCCAGACCACAGAGCCAAGAGCACAAGGCCATAGCCCAGAGCACAGAGTGCAGAAAACAGAGCACAGTGTGCAGATGACAAAGCACAGAGGACAGGGCACAGAGTACAGAGCCCAGAGACCATAGCACAGAGCCCACATTCCAGAGCCTGGAGCACAGAGCCCAGTGCACAGAGCCTAGAGAAAAGAGCCAGAGCCCAGAGCACAGAGTGCAGAACACAGAGCACAGAGACCTGAGTAGAGAGCACACAGCACAATGACCAGAGAATGGAGCACATTGCTCAGAGCCCAGAGCACAGATCATAGAACACAGAGCACAGAGCAAAGAGACCAGAGACCATAGCACAGAACCCACATCCCAGAGCACAGAGTACAGTGCACAGAGCACATAGCATTGGTCCAGAGTACAGAGACAGAACACAGTGCCCACATCCCAGACTCACAGCACAGAGCACAGAGAACAGATACAGAGCCCACAGCAAGATACCAGAGTGCAGAGTGCAGAGCAAAGAGCACAGTTCACAGAGCACAGAGCCCAGACCCAGTTCAGAGACAGTGCCCAGAGCCAGGGCCCAGAGCCCGGAGCCCATATCACAGATCACAGACCACAGTGTCAGAGCCTGGAGCCCAGAACAGAGAGCACAGAGCACAGAACACAGAAAACAGAGCAGGAGCTCAGAGCCAGAGCCCAGAGTGCAGAATGCAAAGAACACTGCACACAGCACAGAGCCAGGAAGCAGAGAACACTGACAGAGTTCAGAGCCCAGACCCAGAGTATTGAGAGAGATCCTAGATCCAGAGCCCAGAGCACACAGCCGAGAGCACAGAGCACCAAGAAGAAAGCACAGAGTGCAGAGCACAGAGACCAGAGGATAGAGCACAGAGCTGAAAGAGTACAGATACAGAGTACAGAGACACAGCACAGGGAACAGGACACAGTGATTGGAAACCGCAGCCCTGAGCCCAGAGTGCAGAGCAAGAGCCCTGAGCACAGAACACAGAGTACAGAGCTCAGAGCATAGAGGCCAGAGCACAGAGGCCAGAGCACAGAGCACAGAGTGTGGTGACAAGAACCAGAGCACAGGGCACAGTGCCAAAAGCCAAGAGCAGAGACTGCAGAGCACAGAGCCAAAGCCCAGAGCACAGTGTGCAGAGCACAGAGAACAGAGCTCAGAGCACACAGCACAGAGCACAGAACCCAGTCCAAAATCTGCAAACCCAGAGCCCAGAGCCTAGAGCCAGAGTGCAGAGCACAAACAACAGACCCTGAGCCCTGAGCCCAGAGCCAGAGCACAGAGACCAGAACACAGAGCAGAGCCAGAGAACAGAGCCAGAACCCAGAGCACAAACCAGAGTTCAGAGACAGAACAGATGGCCCAGATCCCAGATTATAGAACACAGAGCACCGATACCAGAGCCCAGAGCCCAGAGCTCAGAGACAGAGCCAGAGTAGAGAGACAGAGCACAGAGCACAGTGACCAGAGTCCAGATCACAGAGTGCAGAGCACAGAGCCAGAGCCCAGGGCCAGAGACTCTCAGCTCTGCACTCTGGTTTTTGCTCTGTGCTCTGGTCTCTGTGCCCTTTACTCTGTGCTCTGTACTCTGGGCTCTGGCTCTGTGCTCTGCTCTCTGTGCTCTGGGCTCCGGGCTCCGGGCTCCGGCTCTGGGCACTGTCTCAGACTCTGTGTCTGGGCTCTGGATTACTGCTCTGTGCTTTGTGCTCTGTGCTCTGGGCCCTGGATTTGGGATCTGGCTCTGTACTCTATGCTCTGAACTCTGTGCTCTGGGTTCTGGCTCTGTGCTGTGCACTCTGTGCTGTGTGCTCTGTTTTCTATTTTCTGTGCTACAATTTCTGGTCTATGAACTCTGTGCTCTGGCTCTGGTTCTGGGCTCTGGGCTATGTGCTCTGTGCTCTGTGCTGTGATCTCTGTGCTATGGTCTCTGGTCTCTGTGCTCTTTACTTATGTTCTGTGCTCTGTGCTCTCTACTCTGCACTCTGTCCTCTGACTCTGTGCTTGTGCTCTATTCTCTAGTCTCAGAGCAGGAGCCCAGAGTCAGAGCCCAGAGAAAAGAGTGCAGAGAAAAGAGTACAGTACACAGTGCAGAGTCCAGAACCAGAGTCAGAGACAGTGCCCAGAACCAGAGCCTAGAGCCAGAGCCCAGAGCCCAGATCAAAGAGTACAGAGAAGAGAGCACAGAGTATAGAAAACAGAGCGGGAGCCCAGAGCCTAGAGCCAGAGCTCAGAGCACGAACCACAGACCCCCAAGCCCAGAGCACAGAGCCAGAGTAAAGAGACCACAGCACAGAGCCCACAGCTCGGAGGCAGGGCCAGAGTACAGAGATAGAGCACAGAGCACAGTGACCAGAGTCCAGAGCACAGAGTGCAGAGCACAGAGCCAGAGCCCAGAGCTCTGTGTCTGTGCTCTTGGCTCTGTGTTCTGTGTCTGGTCTCTGTGCCCTTTACTCTGTGCTCTTGCTCTGTACTCTGGGTTCTGGGCTCTGGGTCTGTGTTCTGCACTCTGTGCTCTGGGCTCTGTCCTCTGGCTATAATGCTCCAGGCTCTGGCTCTGTACTCTGTGCTCTGGGCTCTGGCTCTGTGCTGTGTGCTCTGTGCTATGGTCTCTGGTCTCTGAGCTCTGTGCTCTATGCTCTACCTCTGAGCTCTGGTTTCTGGGCTGTGCACTCTGTGCTCTGTTTTATGGGCTCTGTGCTGTGGTCTCTGTGCTCTGCGCTTTGCACCCTGGGGTCTGGCTCTGGGCTGTGTCCTCTGGGCTCTGTGCTCTGGCTATATGCTCCAGCCTCTGGCTCTGGGCTCTGGCTCTGTGCTCTGTACTCTGTGCTCTGCACTGTGCTCTGTGCTCTGTGCTCTTGCTGTGTGCACTGGTCTCTGTGCTCTGTGCTGTGGCTATGTGCTCTGTGCTCTGGGCTCTGTGCTTTGTGCCCTGTGCTCTGGTGTCTGTACTCTTTATTCTGTGCTCTGTGCTCTGGCTCTGAGCACTGTCTCTGAATTCGGGTCTGGGCTCAGTGTTCTCTGCACTATGCTCTGTCTCTGTGCTCTGTGCTGTGTGCTCTGCACTCTTTGCTGTGGGCTCTGGCTCTGGTCTCTGTGTTTGGGCTGTGTACTCTGGGTTCTGGGTTGGTTTATTTGTGCCCTGGTTTCTGGGCTCTGTGCTATGTTCTCTGTGCTCTGCACCTGTGCTCTGGGCTCTCTACTCTCTGCTCTGGGCTCTGTGCTCTCTGCTCTGCACTCTGTGCTCTGGGTTCTGGCTCTGTGCTTGGGTACTCTGATCTGTGTTGTGTGCACTGGGCTTTGAGTTCTGTGCTCTGCAGTCTGTGCTCTGTGCTCTGTGCTCTGTGCTCTGGGCTCTGGGATCAGACTCTGTGCTGTGAGCTCTGGCCCCTTGATTTGTTCACTGTGCTGTGTGCTCTGTGCTCTGTGCTTTGTGCACTGTGTTCTGTGCTCTGGTCTCTGGTCACTGTGCTCTGGGCTCTGTGCTTTGTGATCTGGTCTGGCTTTGCACTCTGGATCTGGGCTCTCGGATCTGTGCTCTGTGCTCTGGCCTCTGGCCTTGTGCTCTTGGCTCTGGTTCTAGGCTCTCTCCCAGTACTCTCGATCTGGGCTGTGAACTCTGTCTCTGTTCTCTCAGTACTGGATCTGTGCTCTGTACTCTATGCCCTGGCTGTGGGCACTGTCTCTGAATATGGGTCTGGACTCTGTACACTGTGTTCTGTCTCTGTGCCCTGTTCTCTTTGCTGTTCACTCCATGCTCTGGGTTCTGATGCTGGGCTCCTGATCCGAGACAGAGCACAGAGCACAGAGTGCAGAGTACAGGGCACAGCACAGAGCCCAGTGCCCACAGCACAGAGCACAGAGCACAGAGACCACAGCACAGAACCCAGTGCACAGAGCTCAGAGCCAGAGCACACAACCAGAGCCCAGAGTTCAGACCCAGAGTACAGAGAAAAACAGAGCCCAGAGCCTAGAGTACAGAGCAAAGAGCACAGAGACCAGAGCACAGAGCAGAGAGCCCAGTTCCCATACCATTTGTAGAGAGACAGAGCACAGAGAAGAGCCCGGAGCTCAGAGCACAGAGCACAGAGACCATAGCACAGATTCCAGAGCACAGAGCCAGAGTACAGAGACAGAGCAAAAAGCTGTGACCAGAGACCACAGCACAGAACCCATAGCACAGAGCACAGAGGACACAGCGCGGAGCACAGACCACAGAGCACAGAACCAGAGCACAAAGCAGAGAGGGCAGAGCACTGAGCACAGAGCACAGAAAACAAAGCAGGAGACCAGAGCCAGATCCTAGAGCCCAGAATGCAGAGCACAGAGCAGAGAGCACAGAGTCAGTACAAAGAGAAAAAATACAGAGTTCAGAGACCAGACCCAGAGTATTGAGACAGAGTGTAGTGCCAGAGTCCAGAGCACACAGCTCTGAGTACAGAGCACTGAGCCAGAGCCCAGTGTCCAGAGTAGAGGACACAGAGACCAGAGCATAGAGCACTAACCAGAGCACAGAGCACTGAGCCCATAGCACAGAGCAGAGAGCACCTTGACCAGAACCAGAGCACAGGGCACAGTGCCCCCGGCCCAGACCACAGAGCCAGAACCCAGAGCACAAATCTATGAGTCGAGAGTCCAGGGCACAGAGCACAGAGCACGGATCACAGAGCAAAGAGCACAGACCCAGAACCAAGAGCATAGACCCATAGTACAGAGACAGAACACAGAGAGCAGAGCCTAGAGTACAGAGCACAGAGCACAGAGCAGGAGCCCAGAACAAGAGCCCAGAATGAAGAGTGCAGAGCACAGAAAACTGAGTACATATCCAGGACCCAGAGAACAGAGACAGAGTTTAGAGCCCAGTCTGTGCTCTTGCTCTGTCTCTGTACTCTGGATCTGGCTCTGAGCTCTGTGCTTTGTTCTGGGCTCTTGCTTCTTGGCTCTGCACGCTGGGCTCTGTGCTTTGTGCTCTGGGCTCTGGTCACTGTGTTGTGTGCTCTGTGCTCTGTCCCTGTACTCTGGCTCTGTACTCTGGGTCTGGGCTCTCGGTTCTGTGCTCTGTGCTCTGTCCTCTGGTCTCTGTGCTCTGTGCTCTGCACTTTGTGTCCTGTGCTCTGGGCTCTGTATCTAGGGTCTGTCTCAATACTCTCGGACTGGGCTCTGAACTGTGCCTCTGTTATATGGATCCTGGCTCTGTCATCTGTGCTCTGGTTTCTGTGCTCTATACTCTGCTCTTTGTGCTCTGCACTCTGTGTTCTGCACTTGGTGCTCTGGGCTGTGTGCTCTGGACTCTGGCTCTAGTCTCTGTCTCAATACTCTGGGTTTGGTCTCTGAACTCTGTCTGCTCTCTAGGTCCTGGCTCTGTGCTCTATGTCCTGCAGTCTGCACTCTGTGCTCTGGGCTCTGGGTCTGAGCTCTAGCTCTGGGCTCTGGACTCTGGGATGTGGGCTCTGTGCTATGGTCTCTGGTGTCTGAGCACTGTGGTCTGAGCACTGTGCTCTGTGCTCTGTCTCTGAGCTCTGGTCTATGGGCTCTGTGCTCTGGGCTCTGTGCTGTAGTCTCTGTGGTCTGGCTCTGTGCTCTGGGCTCTGTGTGTGGTGCTCTGTGCTCTCTATTCTGTGCTCTGGGCAATGGATCTGTGCTGTGGTCTCTGTGCTCTGTGCTCTGGTCTCAGAGCAGGAGCCTAGAGCCAGAGCCCAGAGTGCAGAGCACAGAGCACAGAACCAGAGCACAGGTTGCAGAGCCCAGAGCCAGCATCCAGAGCCCAGAGCAGAGAGCGCAGAGCACAGAAAACAGAAGTAGCCCAGAGCCAGAGCACAGAGACAAGAGCACAGAGCTGAGAGCCCAGACCCAGCATACAGAGAGTACAGAGCACACAGCACAGTGACCAGTGACCAGAGCACAGAGCCCACAGCACACAGCACGGAGCATGTTGACCAGAACCAGAGCACATGGCACAGTGCCCACAGCCCAGAGCCCAGAGCAAAGAGCACAGACCCAGAGTCCAGAGCACACAACCACAGTACAGAGACAGAACAGAGCCCAGAGCCTAGAATAAGGGTACAGAACATAGAGCAAAGAGACCAGAACACAGAGCACAGTGCCCAGTGCCCAGACCAATTGTAGAGAGACAGAACAGAGAGCCCAGAGCCCAGAACTGAGAGCAGAGAGCACAGAGACCACAACACAGACCCCAGAGCACAGAGCACAGAGCCAGAGCACAGATTGCAGAATACAAAGCACAGAGTGCAGAGCACAGAGCCCAGAGCTGAGAGTGCAGACCCAGGGAACAGGGCCACAGTACAGATACCAGAGCACAGAGCACAGAGCCAGAGCCCAGAGCCCAGAGTGCATAATACAGAGAACAAAGAGCCCAGCGTACATAGCACAGAGCCCAGAGTCCAGTGCAAAAATCAATGAACCTAGAGCACAGAGCACAGAGCACAGAGACCAGAGCACAGAGCACAGAGCTAATAGCCAAGAGCACCCAACACAGAGCACAGAGCACAGAGCCCAGGGTTTCTCCAAATACTCTGGCTCTGGGCTCTGACTCTGGAAATGGTCTCTGACTCTGGGTCTGGACTCCGTGCTCAGTGCACTGTGCTCTAGCATTGTGCTCTGTGCTCTTTGCTCTGCACTCTGGGTACCAGATCTGGGCTCTTCTTCTGAGACTGGAGCTCAGAGCCGAGAGCACACAGCCCAGAGCATAAAGCCAGAGCCCAGAGCACAGAGTGCAGAGCGCAGAGCACAGAGCCCAGAGTACAAAGCCCATATCACAGAGAACAGAGCAGAGAGATGATAGAACAGAGTGCAGAGCACAGAGCTCATAGCACGGAGACCAGAGCTCAGAGACACAGCACACACACAGCTCTGGTGTCTGGGTCTGTGCTCTGTGCTTGTAGATTTGTGAACTGCTCTCTGGGCTCTGGCTCTGGATTCCTGTTCTGAGACCAGAGCACAAAGCACAGAGCACTGAGACCACAGCACAGAGCCCAGAGACCACAGCTCAGAGACACAGCCCAGGCCACAGAAATCAGAGACTAGAGACCATAGCACGGAGCCCACATCCCAGAGCCCAGAGCACATAATATGGAGCCCAGAGCATAGATCCAGAGTAGAGAGACAGAACATAGAACCCGCATCCCAGGCTCACAGCACAGAGCACAGAGAACAGAGAGACCCCAGAGCCAGTGCCCAGAGTGTGAAGTGCAGAACACAGAGCACAGAGTACAGAGCCAGGACCCAGAGAACAGAGGCAGACTTCAGAGCTCATACCAAGACTATTGAGACAAAACCTAGAGCCAGAGCACAGAGCCACAGCACAGAGCCCAAAGCACAGAAACCAGAGCACAGAGCACAGAACACAGAGTCCAGAGACCATAGCACAAATCCCACATCCCAGAGCCCAGAGCCAAGAATACATAGCCGAGGTCATAGATCCACAGAAGAGAGCATTACACAGAGCACAGAAAACAGAGTGCAGAGCACAGAAACGAAGCCTAGAGCCCAGAGTCCAGAGCTCAGTGTCATAAACAGAGTATCGTGATAAAACACAGCACAGAGCAGAGGGACCAGATCCCAGAGCACAGAGCACAGAACACAGAGGCAGAGGCCAGGGCAGGAGCCCAGAGCCCTGGGTCTGGGCTCTCAGCTCTGTGCTCTGTACCCTGGACTCTGGACTCAGGCTCTGTGCTCTGTTCTCTGGGCTCTGTGCACTGGGCTCTGGCTCTGGGCACTGTGTCTTATTCTGGGTCTGGGCTAAGTGCTCTGTCTCCGTGCTCTGTGCGCTGTGCTCTGCGCTCTGTGCTCTGCACTCTGCGATCCTGCCCTATGCTTTGTGCTCTGTGCTGTGTCTCTGAGCTCTGGTCTCTGTGCTATGGGCTTTGAACTCTGTGCTCTGTGCTCTGGCTATGTGTTCTGGGCTCTGGCTCTGTGCTCTGTGATCTGGTGTCAGGTCACTGGGCTGTGCGCACTTTGCTCTGTCCTTGTACTCTGGCTCTGTACTCTGGGTCTGGGCTCTTGGCTCTGTCCTCTGTCCTCTGGTCTCTGTGCTCTGGTCTCTGGTCTCTGTTCTCTTTGCTCTGTGTTCTGTGCTTTGCACTCTGTGCTCTGTGCTCTGTGTTCTGTGTTCTGCGCTGTGTGCTCTGGGCACTGGGGACTGTGCTCCATGCTCTGGTCTCTGGTCACAGTTCTGTGCTCTGTTCTCTGACTCTACTCTGGTTCTGTGCTCTGGGTCTGTGCTTTGAGCTCTGGTCTGTGGTCACTGTGCTCTGCTCTCTGTGCTCTGCACACTGTGCTCTCTGCTGTGTGCTCTGTGCTGTGACCCTGTGCTCTGTGCTCTCTGCTGTGTGCTCTGTGCTCTGTTCGGTGGGTTCTGGCTCTAGACTCTGTCTCAATATTATGGGTCTGGGCTCTGAAATCTGTCTCTGTTCTCCGGGTCTTGGCTCTGTGCACTGTGTTCTGTGCTCTCTGCTCTGCCTCTGTGCTCTGTGCTCTGTCCTCTGCACTCTGTGTTCTAAGCTTTGTGCTCTAGGCTCTGGCTCTGGCCTCTGTCTTTGTGTTCTGGGTCTTGTCTCTGTGCTTTATGTGCCCAGAGTACAGAGACAGAACACAGATCCCAGAGCCCAGTGCTCATAGCTAGAGCCAGAGTAGAGACAGCACAGAGCACGGAGCACAGTGACCAGAGACCAGAGCACAGAGCCAGAGCACAGGCCCAGAGCCCAGAGAGCACAGTGCAGAGCAGGGAGCCAGAGCAGAGAGCACAGAGCAGAGAGTGCAAAGAACAGAGGCAGAACCCAGAGCACAGAGTGCAGAGCACAGACACAGCAAAGAGAACAGAGCACAGAGACCAAAGATCAGAGACCACAGACAAGCAAAGAGCAGAGACATCAGAGTACAGAGACCAGAGCACACAGACTAGAACACAGAGCACAGAGCACAGCACCAGAGCACAGAACTCACACCCAGAGTACAGGGACAGAACAAAGAGCCCAGATGCCAGAGCTCAGAGACAGAGCAAGAGTACAGAGACAGAGCCCATGGAACAGAGCACAGTGACCAGAGCACAGAGCACAAAGGAGAGCCAGAGCCCAGAGCCAGAGACCACAGTGCAGATTGCAGGACCCAGGGAAAGAACAAATTGCCAGAGCACAGAGCCAGATACCAGAGTGCAAATCGCAGGGGAGAGTGTAGAGTACACAGAGCCAGAGCCCAGACTAGAAGACAGAGCACATGGCACAGAGCAAAGAGCAAAGATCACAGAGCACAGGACACAGAGCACAGAGCCAGAGGACATAAGCACAGACCACAGACCACAGGGCACAGGGCACAGGGTAGGAAAACATAGCCAGATCCCAGACCACAGAGTGCAGAGAACAGAGCATAGAGCCAGGACACAGAGTACAGAGATAGAGCCCAGAGCTAGTGCGCAGAACAACGAGCACAGAGCAGGAGCCCAGAGCCAGAGTGCAGACCACAGAGCGCAGAGACTGAGATAGAAGAGACAGCACAAACACAGAACAAGACCCTGAGTACAGAGACAGAGCCCAGAGCATGAGCACAGAGCGCATTGTGCAGAGTACAGAGGAGAGAGCCAGAGCACATAGAACAGAGCACAGAACACAGAGCCAAATTACTGATCCAGGGGCAAAGTGCAGAGTGCAAAGCACAGAGCACACAGACAGGAACACAGAGAACAGAGCACAGAGTACAGAGACTAGAATACAGAATGCAGTGTCCAGAGCTCAGATCCAGGGCCAGAATACAGAGAGAGAGCACAGAACCACAGCCCTAAATGCAGAGTGCAGAGCCCAGTGTCAGAGCAGAGAGGGCAGAGCATAGAGCACAGATCCAGAGCCCAGAGCACAGACTACAGAGCACAGAGCCAGATCACATAGACAGAGCAGAGAGCACAGAGACTGGAGACAGAGCCCAGGATACAGAATGCAAAGCAGAGAGCACAGAGACTGAGATAGAAGAACTAGCACAAAGCACAGAGACAAGGCCCAACGTACAGACACAGAACCCAGAGTCAGAGCCCAGAGCACAGAGCAGAGAGCATAGAGCACAAAGCCCCGACTAGAGTGCAGAGCACAGAGTGCAGACCAGGAGCCCAGAGCCAGAACCCAGAGTGTGAAGTTCGGAGCAAAGAGTACAGAGCACAGAACCCAAAGCGCATAGTGCAAAGCACAGAGCATAGAGCCAGGACACAGAATACATAGAGCACAGAGCCAGAGCAAAGAGCACAGAGCCAGAGAACAGCACAGAGCAAGCAGGAGCCCCAAGCCAGAGCCCAGGACACAGAGTACAGAGCACAGAGCACAGAGACTGAGATAGAAGAGACAGCACAGAGACAAGACCCAGAGTACAGAGACAGAGGCCAGACCAGAGCCCAGAGCACAGGGCCACAGCACAGAATGCAGAGCACAGAGTACAGAGCAGGAGCCCAGAGCCAGAGCCCAGAGTGCAGAGTTCAGATCAGAGAGCGCAGAGCATAGAGCCACAGAGTGCAGAGCACAGAGAGCAGAGCACATAGCCCAGAAAACAGAACCCAGAAACCAGAACTCAGAGTGCAGAGTGCAGAGCACTGAGAAAGAACCAGAAGAGAGAGCACAAACCACAGAGACAAGACCCAGACTCCAGAGAGAGATCACAGAGAGCAGAGCACAGTGACCAGAGCCACAGAGCACAGAGCAGAGCCAGAACCCAGAGCCAGAGACCATAGTGCAGATTTCAGGACACAGAGCAAGAACAAATTGCCAGAAAACAGAGCCAGAGACCAGAGTGCAGAGTGCAGAGCACAGATCACAGAGCACAGAATCAGAGCACAGAACCAGAACCCAGAGTACACACTGCAGAGCACAAAGCAAGATCACATAGCCAGAGCACAGATCACAGAGAACAGAGCAGGAGCCCAGAGGCAGAGACCAGAATGCACAGGGCAGAGAACAGAGGACAGAACCAGGACCCAAAGTACAAACAGAGTTTAGAGCCCAGACCCAGAGTATTGAGACAGAGTCCAGAGCCAGAGCCCAGAACACAGAGCCCAGAGCACAGAGCACAGAGAATAGAGCACAGAGAACAGTGCAGGAGCCCAGATCCAGAGCCCAGAGTGCAGAGTACAGAGCCCAGAACACAGAGTACAGAGCACAGAGCAGGAGCCCAGCTCCAGAGCCCAGAGCGCAGAGTGCAGAGCACAAAGCACAGAGTCCAGAGCAAAAAGCAGAAAGCCCAGTGCTCATAGCCAGAGACAGAGTACAGAGACAGAGCACAGTAACTAGAGACCACAGCATAGAGCCAGAGTACAGAGCCAGAGCCCAGAGAGCACAGTGCAGAGCACAGCACCAGAGCACAGAGCGCAGAGTACAGAGCACAGAGAAAAGAGCAGGAGCCCAGATCCAGAGCCCAGAGCGCAGAGTGCAGAGCACAGGGCACAGAGCACAAAGCCAGAATTCAGTGTACAAAGACAGAGTTCAGAGCCCAGATCCAGGGTATTGACACATAGCCCAGAGCCAGAGTCCAGAATGCAGAGTGCAGAGCACAGTGTATAGAGCACAGAGCCAGAGGCCAGAGCCTGAGCCCCAGAACCAGAGCAGTGAGAAAGAGCCCAGAACACAGCACAGTTACCAGAGCCAAGAGCACAGAGTACAGCGCACAAAGCCCAGAGCACAGAGACAGAGCCCAGAGTCAGAGCACAGAGGGCAGAGTGCAGGACACAGAGCCCAGAGTGCAGAGTGCAGAGCACAGAGCCAAAGCCTAGAGCACAGATTGCAGAGCACAGAGACAGAGGCCAGAGCCCCGAGTGCAGAGTGCAGAGCAAAGAGTCAAATACAGTGCACAAAGCACAGAGCCCAGACCCACAGTCCAAGACAGTGCCCATAGCCAGAGCCCCGAGTACAGAGCTCAAAGTACAGAGTGAAGACCACAGAGCACAGAAGGCAGAGCACAAAGCATGGAGAACAGAGCCAAGACCCAGAGTACAGAGACAGAGCACAGAGCCCTGACCCAGAATATTGAGATAAAGCCCAGAACCAGAGCCCAAAGAACAGATCCAGGAGCACACAGTGCAGACCAAGAGCACAGAGCACAGAGTCAGTGCACAGAGCACAGTGCACAAAGCACAGAGCCCAGACCCAGAGCCCAGAGCTCAGAATGAAGAGCCCAGAGCACAGAGAACAGAGCCCAGAGCACAGAGCACACAGCCAGCACACAGGGCACAGAGCATTGAACCAGGACTCAGAGTACAGAGACAGAGCAAAGAGCACAGATCCAGAGTATGGAGACAGAGTCCATTGCCAAAGCCCAGAGCAGAAATCCCAGAGAACTGATTGCAGAGCACAGAGCACAGAGAACAGACCATAGAGCACACTGTGCAGTGCACAGTGCACAGAGACCAGAGCACAGAGCACAGAGCCCAGAGCCCAGATCCTGAGTACAGGAACAGATCTCAGTGCCCACAGCCCAGCAGAGCACAGAGCACAGAGCACAGAGCACAGAAAACAGAGCCAGAACACAGAGCCAGAGCAAAGAGACAAGAGCACTGAGCAGAGAGCACAGAGCATAGAACTCAGAACTCAGACCCAGAATACAAAGTCAGAACACAGAGCTCAGAGCCCAGAGCTCAGAAACAGAGCCAGAACAGAGACAGAGCACAGAGCACAGAGCACACTGGCCAGACCAGAGCTCATTTCACAAAGCCCAGAGCCCAGAGTATAGAGCGCAGTGTCCCATTCACCTGCACAGTAGGACAGTAAGAGCTTACCCTAGAGAGGAGACCTACATCACAACCACATAGATTTTCCTTCTGAACACCCCATTGGTTGCATCCTTAGCCACAGGAGCTGTGTGCAAAGCACTGAGCTCAGTGCTGTCTGCAACCATCTACCTGGGCCTGAGCCTCCCCTCTCCCCTGCACTCATTCACAGGCCCACCCCAGTCATCACATTTCCCCTCATCCCTTCTCCTCAAGGTGCCGAGAACTTTCCTCTCATTCCTGGTGTGACCTCTGGTACACCAGGTGTCCTGGGCTTCCTTTTCATAGCAGACACACAGCTTCTGCCAACACCAGCCCCCCTAGAATGATAGATGTTTTCTGGACCAATGCTCTTACTGCAGAGCACCCCTACTAATGAAGGAGCTCCCTACCTGGGGACTGGGGCAACTTGCTGGTGTTGGATTTTCAGATAGAACATCTTATTCACTGCCACCTAACTCAATTCCACAGAACACTTTCCTGAAAGCGAGGTTGTGGACATGCTGTTCCAGAGGCAGGGACCTCAGCCTGCATGTGCTCCTTGGCTGTGGATCTAGCTTGCTCAGTTTCTCCCCTGCTGGAACCCAAGTGTCCTTTGATTCACAGCATGACTTGTGTGCCCCTCAACTAAAAGGACTCCAGAGCTTTAAGAGGGTGGACAGAGACCTCTCAGGATTCCAGTTTCCTCCTACACAGTACCAGCAGATATGTAGGAGGACAGGGCTGGGTGCAGGTTGGATGAGACCCTTAAATTTGGAAAGGAAAGATTTCTTGGACCATCCACTGAGAAGGTGTTGGGTGAAGGGAGACCAGAGGCCAGTGGGTTGCTGGGCTCCCTGACTGCAGAAGACACTGTCCAGTGCTCCTACCTTTCTTGGTGCAGTTCTCCAAGCTGCAGCCCAACATCTGTACTCAGGAAGGTTGTACTTTCTGCACCACAGGTGCACTTCCAAGGTTCCTGCCAGGCCTGCTCCCTACACCACACCAAAGGCTCCTGCCTGGATCCTCCCATGGTGCCCATCCTTTCCACATGTGGGCACCAGCCAGACCTGGGAAGAGGTGCCAGACATGCAGAGCATGAAGAGCACGTTGTGAACACTGCAAAGAATCCAAGCTGTGGCTAGTCCACATGGGGCCGGAGATGTGGGGCCTGAATGGGGCCTCAGGAAGGAAGAAGCTTGATGTGGTCAACCTCTCTCCCATTACCATGCTTCACTAGCCTGTTCTCTTCCTGCAGGCCCTGGCAAGGGGATGCCTCTGCCCAGAACTGAGGACTGTCCTGTGAGGGGTGCATCAGTCCACCCTCACTGTCCAAAAATGTATGATGCAGTGTCTTGAAAGCTGTGAGGCTTGGGCACCTGGAGCTGACCCTAAAAGGGAATCCAAGTCTATTGGGCAAGAAATGTGTGCAAGGCTCATGCAAAACCCTTGGGCAGAGACAGACAAGCACTGTGCACTCAGGAAAGATATGAATGCAGGCCCTGTACCTGTTGAAGAAATCATTAATACACCATGGTGTTAAGGACTGGCTCCTGGAAGCTTGTTATAATTAGGTTAAGGTTTGAGTTGCTGTGATTCGGAGTTCAAACAGATGGTTTCAGGACAGTGAGGGGTAGTGGCCCAACTGAAATTGTGGTAGGATGTTTGGACAGAGACACAAGACACCAGGGATGGCAGCAGGAAGCAGTGTTTATATGTGTCAGCCCTGGCTCAGTGTATTCTTATCCAAAGGCTGAGACTTTGGCACAGGGAGCATAGCCTTGTATAATTTTGTTAGTTTCCTTTTATGCACTAGTTCTCTGTCTCCTGTATGAGGTAATTGACATTCCTTGTTGAACATTCTATTTGTATACTAAGACTAGCAGCAATGTCCCAACTGAGATGTGGAAGGATCACATTGATACTGATATTGCCATCTTATCATCTTCTTTACTATGAGAAAATCTCTACCCCAAATAAGTTGGATACGCAGATAAATTACTTAGGTAACATAGTTACACCTCCAATAACCCTGGGAAATATAATTTCATGAATGGATGTTTGTTTTCTTTTTGCTTCTCTTCATTTTCTTTTTATAAGAGAACATTTTTCAGTTCTTCTACTTTTAGGCTTCTTTTAAAGGAATGGAAAGAAAAACAGAAAGACAGAGTTGGGGTGAGACAGGTCAGGTCAATCACTGACACAGCCTATTGCTAGAGTCACCCTGACTTAGTGAAGAACAGGTGGGGAATCAGTATCTGTAAATTTCTCACTCAGAAGGAAAACTTATCTGGAGAATATCATGCTAAGTGAGATAAGCCAACCCCCCCCCCAAAAAAAAAAAACAAACAAAGGAAGAATGATCTTGCTGATAGATGGATGATGGCACATAATGGGGGGAGTAAGAATGGAGAAAGGAGGGACTGTATAGAGGGAAAAGAGGGGTGGGAGGGGTGAGAGAGTAGGGGGAAAATAACAGAATGAATCAAACAACATTACCCTATGTAAATGTATGATTACACAAATGGTATGCCTTTACTCCATGTACAGAGAATCAACATGTATCCCATTTGTTTATAATAAAAATAAATATTAAAAAAAAAGAAGGAAAACTTTCCTGGGAAGCCCAGACACTTGGTTGCATTAACCACCAATGAATTTAGAAGATAAACCATCCAAGTACCCACATTATTAAATTGAAATGAGCTCAAACATTTTATTATTCTAATTCATTGATATAAAATCAGTTACTTTTTTGTTTGCCATTTACTAAACATATAAGATATCCCTAGGCCAGAAGTTACTGATTATAAACATTTTGCTTGACCCACCCATCCTGTCTCTGAGCCCATGTGGAAACACTTCCCAGAGGCCCTGCACCTTTGACTTCCCTTGACTGTGGCCTCCAAAGCCTGCATTCAACTCCCGTTTTTAGGAGGGGGTGGGGGTGGGGGTATTGTGTTATTTATTCTGGCCCCAAACTCCAGGGCTCAGGGGATCTTCCTGCCTTTGGTCCTGAGGGTACATTCAGCAGTGAATTGAAAAACAGGGCACAAATGTAACAAATGAGCAGCATGTTTTTGCAAAGCAAAGATTACAAAGTAACAGACTCCTTCCAAGAGCAGGGTAGTCAACAGAAAAATTACTGACTTGTTCTCTTCAGAGGCTTCTTCCTCTTTCTATCACCTCCCCCTCCACACTCCCCATATTCCTCACTGATACCACCAAGCCCATGTGTTCTAGTCAGATTGTTCACTGCTGTGACTAAATAATCTGACCAGCACAATTGTAGAGGAAGAAAGGCTTATTTGAGAGCTCATGGCTCCACAGAAGGCCAGCTATATTCCTCAGGGTCCAAGGTGTGGCTGAACATCAAGATGGAAGAGTGTGGCAGAGGGAAGCAGCTTGCATCATCAGGAAGCAGAGAGAGACTCTACTCTCCAGATACAAAATATATACCTCATAGCCGTGCCCCAATTCCCATCTGATCCTACCACACCTTACCACATCAGTTAATCCCATCAGGGATGAATTCACTGATTGGGTTAAGACTCTCACAACCCAATCATTTCTCCTCTGAACCTTCCTGCATTGTCTCAAATGTGAGCTTTTAGGGGACACCTCACATCCAAACCATAATACCATGCATCTTGCTCTTTCTGTTGGATTCCCCCTTCATGTCCACAAGCACTTTGGTCAGCTAGGCAGTTGAGTTTCTTGGTGAACCATCTTTACTCTTCTGTCTGGACCTGAACCTGCCCCTGACTTTCTCCTTCACCATCCTGCCCTGGCTGCACATGCAGTTTTAAATCTCCCTCATGTCTGCTCTTGAGCCAGCAACTGCCCAGAGATGGCCTTGCACACTGAGTCACTCCCATGGGCCTGGCTAGGAGCATCCAGGAGGGTGCCAAGACACACTTATCACTGCCCCACAGCCTCAACCTCACAACTGCCTCGTTAACTCTGCAAACTGAGTCATACCCATTGGGGAGGTGCAGCTCCCTTTCTCTCTTTGGGGTTTGAGCTCTAAGGACATTGTTCAGGGAATTCTGGGGAACAGGAGAAAAAGACTTAAAAAGGGTGGAAACAGGGAACACCAGGAGGCCTGCTGTTGCACCCCAGAGGAGCCATTCCTGCCTTTCTTGGCTTCTCCCCAGTTGTGGGAGTCAATAAGATCCTTTGGACTGAATCCCTTCCTGCTGACTTTTGAACTGATGAGGCAGTTGGCCAGGGCCCTTTGCTTTCTGCCTGTGGCCCCTGGGAACCCATGGGAAGCAGGAGTTTCTATGAGAGTGCCTCATGCCACAATCCCTACCCCTTCCACTCCAGTCTACTTACAATGACCCTGCAGACCAGGGAAGCTCTCCTGGAACCCAGATGCCCATCTGGTTCACACCTCCCCAGAGTCTGAGGGTGTGGTCTGTTCAGCAACCACACTGAAACAACATTCTCCTGGGCACATTGTGTGCACTCGTGGAGAGTTCTGGGGAGCCTAGGACTGTGTCTGGCTTCCTTGGGGATGTGCCCAGCATCACACATCACTGGGGGAACCTCGAGCCTCTCAGAGACACCAGTCAGGGTGAGGAGGTGTCCTGCAGGGGAGCTGGTGAGGGACCTAGGTGCAGTGTGTAGCTTCTCAGGCAAGACTGGCCACTCTAGTACCTGCAGCCATACAGCCCTTCCTCCAGACCTTGTGCAGGCACCACTCCACCTAGCCACCTTGATCTTGAGCAGGTTCTGGTGCTGCTTGTACTGAGTCTGCTGCATTCTCCACCATGTGGCTGAACACTTCTTCCACTGGTGTGGCTGCACCCAAGTCTTCCCCTTGTGTTTCAAGGTCTCCAGCTGCAGGCACACATTGCTGCAGATCATCACACAGTACATCTTGCTCAGCCAGGTGGTCCATTTCATCTTGGTCTCCAGATCCTGGACCTGCCCTGCATCCTGCTCCCTGTGCAGCTCTTCCAATGGGCCTTGCTGTGACTGCTGGCACTCCAGCACCTGCAGGCAGTTCTGGAGTGTCACCGTTGTGATGTTCCCTTCATCTTCTGCTGCTTCTCTTTCCTGCACTGGGCCTTACTGACTGGTGCCACCTCACACACCTCCACCTTAATGAAGATGAGCACCAGCTCCGTGGCTCCATGCAGGCCACCTCCAGGGAAGCCTGATTGCCTCCTCTATCTTTGTTGCCTTCTCTGTCCCACCAGGATCCCTTTGGTCCAGCTCCTACTTTCTCCATTGCCTTTTATCCAGGAGAGCAGTGGACAGCTTCTTAGGGCTGCCCTGGTCCCTGGCCTGCTGGGTCTTTTCCTGTAGAACTGTTGCAGAGCCTCCAGGGCAAAGAGAGTCTGGCTCTGCCATCCCAGCATAGGTCTCTTCCTCTTAGGTTGCCGCTGGCTTCTTGGCCCCAAAAGTCATTGGAGACTTGTCCCCAAGGGGGTTGGCCTTGCTCCCAGCCTTCTGTTCCTTTATTTTATTTTTTTTAATGTGGTTCTGAGGCTCAAACCCATGACCTCATGCATGCTAGGAGAGTGCTGTACCACTGAGCCAAAACCCCAGCCCAAGCCTTCTGTTCCTGTTCTCAGAATTTTTTTCCTTTGCTTTTTTGGGGCCCAGACCCCTGTGGACCTTGAATATTCACAGCTTGTAAGTGCCAGTGGCATGGGTCAGGGTAGCTTGCAGGTCATCCTGACCAGATCCCATAGTTGGGCATCTGGGTGACCTCCCACCAGGACCCTGAGGTGGCATAACTCATGGGTCTGCTTTTGAAAAATGTCTACGTAGAACATTGGTCCATTGTTTAGTGTGCTTTTGTTTGTTTGCTTGTTGTTTTTCCTGTGGAAATGTTTGAATTCCTTAGAGATTCTGGGCATGATGAAAAGCTTCCAAATATCTTTCCTCCTTTCGGAGATTGTCTCTTGACTTAATTGATTATTTTCTTGGATGTTCAGAGGATTTTAATTAGATATGAATGCACTTGTCAGTTTTGGTTGATGTGCTGTTGAGGTTGTATCAAATAAATCTCAGACTGGTTTTCTAAAGCGAGTTCTATACTGGGCTAATCCACTCTGCAAGCAACAGTCAACCTAAGGAGAGACCTTCGCCTTTCTTCTGGGCAGAGCTTCCCCATGAGCATGGTCTGAGGTAGGCTGTGGAGACAGGCCCAGATATATACATCTATTTCTATGGAAGAAGAATGGAGATGGCGCTTCTAGTGCTCCACTGTGGAGGTGAGCCAAGAGGCCCCAGACTGGAATCAGCCCCCTCAAACTGTCCACCTATGTCCTGGTTATCTTGATGCAACTGGGTGGATAGGATCTTAGGACCCATTGGTGATGGAATTGAAATTGGTTCAGGCCAGTGGACCTGCCCTAGGCTGTCCTAGCTCCTCCTCCCATGACCCACCCTCTCAGGCCCCAGATCCTGGACTCTGTGCAGATTGAACCCCTGCTACCATCCTTGGTCTGACACCTCAAAGCCATATCAGCCCTATGGAAGTTGTAACTAAGTGTCCATACTAATACTTATGTGGCCCATCACTGCACACTGCAATTCAAAGGTATCACTCCAGCTTCCATAGAAATATGACCCTAAATGACAACTTGTCATTTTTTTTCATTCTTCTTTCTGGGCAGGCCATCTGGGTAAAACAACTTCTGGAGTTAATAATTCATTGTTCAGAAACCTTTATAGAAAGATTGTTAAAATGATCTGTCTTTCAGGGCTAGGAGGTGATTGCTTTTTAATCTGACATTTTCCTCTTACAGGCAGGGCTTTTTAGGTACCCTGGTTCCTGTGTTAGCAACAGCTGTAATGTCAGGGGCTTGGACCCAGTTCTTCAGTAGTGTGCAGGAATCATTGGTACCCTGGTACAACTCCTTCCTGTTCCTCATGTTCACCCAACTTCTTCCATAGCTGCCCCTTGGCCCCCTTCCTCATCTTGATTGGTGGGCAATGGCTTCATTAATGGTAAATTTCATCAAATAATATTTGAAAGTAGAAAGATGTAGAAACCTAAGTGAGACATGAGGACAGGCTTTTTTTTTCATTATGGGCAGAACATACAACAATTTGGGAACCCAGTCTTCTTCAATCCTTATCAAATCCCAATCCAGAGACCATGGTGAAGATGCAGGTGAGGCTTATGGGGCCAGGATTCCAGGCAAAACCTGAAAATCCCTGGCAGTGCATAGTATGGAGCAGATGGGGACTCCATGAGGCTACCCACCACCAAGAAGAGTGAAGGCAGTCAGGAACCTGCTAAGGCTTCCAGGCCCTGCAGAGAATGACACCCCTCCTGCAACCCTGACTGTTCCTTAGGTAGTTCCGGAAAACCACAGAGGAGCAGGACCAAGATTAGGCTGTCAGACCCTGCACTGTGAAGCAGCCCAGTGACAATGAGGAACAGCCTTAGCTTTGACTGCTTTAATTGGTGGCTAATTTGCTACATAATTCCACTGGACTAGTGGGAGCTGGAATGTGCTCTCCATCTGAAGCAGCCATAGCTATGCCCTTTGAGGCATCTGGCCTGAGGGCCAGATGGGACCAGCAACCACACACCAGTCAAAGGGCCACCTTGAGTTCTGACAAGAGGCTGTCAGAAATCCTCTCTGTGGATTCCGTGGCATTGCAGGAGTTTCTCCTCAATCCTAATCACAGCTGATGTGCTGGTGATAGCCTAGTTCAGGAGGTCCTGGGGAAAGGCTTGGAGAGAGCCAGATATGAACACTTGGAACATGCTGGACATTGTATGTTTTCTAGGAAGTGAGGGTGGCACTCGGGAAGAGTGTGAGATCCAAGGCAGGATCAGTAGGACCCTTTTATTGAATGGGCTTTCTTCCTTGGAGGGGTGAGGGTGACGGTGTCACCTACACACAGACACCAGGGACTCATTTGATGTGGTGGTGAAGGAAAATCCATTTATTGTGCACAAAGCTTTTGTTTACATAGACTATGCAGCTGCTTACGTGAGGGGAGGCTCCTTCTGCATCAACCAATGAAAAGGTCAGTGACTCTGCTTATCGCAAATATTCCCAAGGCTACAGGCAAGTATCACAAGTCCACTGGATGTCATTCCATTCCAGCCTGACTGGTGAGCCTTTGGTCACACCATTGACTCAGTGACTGCTGCCAAGTATTCATGTGGGACATGACCTACACCTTTCTCCATGGCACTCCTGTGTCCTGGCCACACAGCCTCCTGTGCTGCAACTGGGATTTGTTCTTCTCACAGCCTTCCAGTGCCTTCAGCTCCTCACACCAGAGAGATGGCCCATTCACAGGGGCATTGCTAGGGAGGTAGGCATGAAGGTCTTGGGGTCCCAGTGCCCTGGAGCTTGTGTGGCTCCACAGTCTTGAGTGGCTACACAGTCCTTGCAGAGACCTCAGACATTTTTCTCCAGAGAGATACCTGGGCTGGGAATGGCTACATTCCCTTGAGAGGAGCAAATCATCCATGGGGTATGACCCACCACTGATAAAAAGAACAGTGTTCCAGAATTAACCACACTGTGGCATGTGAGTCACCTTGTCACCTCCTTCCAAAAGCTTTGTGCTGCCCCAAGCCACTGAATCAGGATCTCTGAAGGTAAGTGGATATTTGTCTTTGTAAAATTCCCCAGGTGATGCTGATATACAGTAGCACTGGAGCTCAGAAGACTTATTCCTCATCTGGGAAGTGGGCCAGGAAGGTGACTCACCAAGGCCAATGGAGCCAGGTCTGGATCCCAAGCCTTCCAGATGGCTGTCCAATCTTACATTACCCCCAATGACTGTCAGTATTCTGGGACAAGGCTGCCCCACCCACCCCAAGGTCCCTGGGCTTCCATCCTCACCAGGCCACAGGTGCTGAACTCTCCTGTGTGCTCATAGGTGCCTGATCTCTAACCTGCTTTGCATGGGAGAAAAGTGTTCATCACTCTGGTTTCATAATTGGATGATAGGCCTACAATGCTGTAGTCCACAGTTCCTGAACAAGGCTGAGGGCCCCCCACAGGCTCTAGAGAAACAGAGAAGTCAAATTTCTTCCATGGTAGAAGATGACACACTCTCGTGGAAAGAAATCTACTTTGGAAGCAGGAGGTGGGCATGCAGCCAGTTTTTGCATATGAGTGCTGGATCCTGGCCTTGCTGGACTTTTACTCACCTGTGAAATAAGGCTCTCAGTTGGCAGGGGTGATCACTTGAGTTAATAGATGGGAAGGCACCAGCTCTGTTATCACAGGAGAATATTTTCTGTATGAGAGTCAGGAGAGGTAGGGTTGCTGCTGTAACAAACACTCCCCAGCTCTCCACAAACCAAGGCTTCAATTCTCCCACACATTAGATGTTGGAGTAGGGAATTTAAGTGGGATTGGTTGATAGTTGACCCTGAGAATCAAGCTTCAGAGTCTCCATCACCAATGGAACATCAGGTTTCAGGTTCACAGTGACAGGGAAGAGAATGTTGGAGAACCACACACCAGCTCTGCAGTGTTCTCCCCAAAAGTAACACATCATGCCATTCACATGTATCAGCTAGAGCAAGTCAAAGGGCACATTCAACTTTGAGGGCAAGTTTTCAGAAGATGAGAATGAGAAGCCTCAGTGGTCATGACCAACATGCACATGATGTAAGGACTTAGCATCATCTGGGTGGCAGAGATACACTGCCACACAGGACTGTCTAGCAGCCAGGTTCTCCTTGGTCACACCATGTAGCCACCAGTGGGGCAGTTCTCTACAGAATTATCATGCCTTCTGAGTCCTTCACCTCTCCCTGGATGGTCACTGAAAATGGAGATTTCCAGTGGGCAAGAAAGACATCTGAGCAAATGCACTGTTGTCAAGTCTTCCTGCCGGAGGACAGTTCCTTCTCTCGGGTTCATATCTCCTGCCATATTGCTAAGTGGCTTACACAGGTCAGCAGTAGTACTTACATAAGTAGTGGGATTTCAGGTATGACACATGGAAGGCATCTCACTCATCAGCATTGCCTTTGACTTCGGTTGTGTGTTCACATCCTGGTTCCTGTGGTCACCCACAGTGAGCCCCTCTTTCATATAAGCTCTGCAGAGGCTCTCTAGCATGATCACAGGGACCTGGATATGGGGAATCTCAGGTCTGCAGTAGCTGCTGGAACAGAAGGTCTACTGAAACTCTGACCCACTGCAATAAAATCAGAGGGCAACATGGGAGAGGAGAGATCCAGCAGTGAAAGCTCTCTGGTCCATAGAAGGTTCTTCCTTATGAATCTACACCAGAGCTTGAAGTTTCTTAGTGACTGCTTATATATGCATACTGTACTCAGCTCCTGCTACAAGCCAGGTTTTTTGTGGGCTTGGGGTCAGGCAATGAGTGTCAGAATTCCTGCTCTCCTGAAGTTGATATTCTTGGAAAAGAATAGGAAAACAGAGAGATGCACAGAGAAGGAATCCTGCTTTAGGTGGAGCATATGATGAGGAAAATCACAAAAGGTATGGGGAGAAGGGGTGCGTTTGCATAGGGAGGGCACTCCTCTTTAATAGAGGGACAAGAAAGACTTTCCAGAGGAGTGCATAAAGACAGGCATGGAGAGAAGGGGTGAGTAAGCTGACACAGATGCACTCAGGGGTGTGTGCATGGTGCCAGCGTGCCCATGTGGTGGGGGTGACGTGCCTTTCGAGTCTCTGCAGGTCGACTGGCATTATCTCAGAGTGTTAAGTTCAGTGTGGCAAGGAGGCAGGGTATCAGCTCACATGAGGTTGCTGTCTAAGCTCCTGCCCTGCCTCACCCTCCTGCTGAGTCAGGAAGTGACTTAGCTTATGGACCACCAAGTGAGTGAGAGGGAATAGCATCCAGCATCTGAAGAAGAAGAAGGAGGGTGCAGGGTCAGGTCAGGTCCACAGTGGGGACAACAGAACATAGCCCTTGAGGCCCATCTTGGCCTTCAGCACCCACAACTCTGGTCCCCTGCAACAGGGCCAGCTGTGAGAGCCATGCTGGGGAGAGGTTGGTGTTGCAGGCTGGGAACAACAGCTGGGAACCCCATGATTCCTGCAGCATCACTCTGCAGCTGTCTGGCCAACTTCCTCACTCCCACCCACCCACACCACCACCATGCATAGAGTGGCAGGTGGCCTTGTGTACCCCTTTTGTCTGGGAAGTGTCTGGGTTCCCTGGAGCATTGCCAGGAGCTTCAGGGACTGGAGGGATGCACCACTCCATTTAGGA